>NC_059227.1:35025909-35065909 GCF_020615455.1 Coregonus clupeaformis | reverse complement strand
TAAAATGTTTCCTGCATTTTGGTATGTACACAAAGCGTTTTGACATAAACACTCTCTTTAGGCTCCCAACTATTAATTGGCCAGCCTGACTTGCGTGTATGTGAGTGTGCGTTTGTGTGTGTATTTGCGTGCGTGGGTGTGTGCGTGTGTCTGTGTCAATGCATGCATGCTTGTGTATGTGTGTGTGTGTTGAAGAAGTGGAAGCTGTACACAGTAGTACAACAAGCAGTAATGTAAAGTGGCGTAGCAGTAACAACAGCGCAGAGAGGCTTCGTCCCAAATGGCACCCTACTCCCTATATAGTGCACTACTTTTGACCAGAGCCCTATGGGCACTAAATAGGGAAAAGAGTGCTATTTGGGACACGGACAGAGAGTGTCCCCCTACCTCTTCCTGGGAAACAGGGACATGTTCGATGGGGGCTGGGCGGGGGACGGACAGCACGGCTCCAGGCAAGGACACGTTGGACAACCGTCTCTTCCTCACCCCGCTGCAGTTGTTAGGGATTTTAAAGGCACAGCGCTTGTGGTAGTTCAGCCCACATCCTATTGAGGAAGCACAGTACTTAGAAACCATACCTGCATGTCTCTCACTCCCTCTCTCACTCCCTCTCCCTTTCTCTCCCTCTCTCTCTTTCTTGCTCTCTGGACACAGAGTTATAGTGTATAGTGTAGGTCATGTGATCCAGGTGAATGTTCAGTACTGTTTTACTCTTCTATCAGGTTATCTTCCCACTCCACAAAGCAATATGAGAGCCCATCCACTGCTTGGCATCACTACAATGAGAAGCACTCAAAGGCTGTTCTGATCAGGACTTAAAAAGCAGGAAGCTACACTGTCAATCAAGACATCCTGCTGTACAGTTCCCCAGGCTTTGATTCAGGCCTATGTGAGCCAGGAGTTTGATTTGAGGTGAAGCCTAGGTCAGGAGTGACGTGACTGGGATCAGTAGCTCTGGGCTGAGGGGGCACTGGGGCAGGGTCCAGACATACCTTCACATTTGAGGCCCTGTCGGACCAGGCCCCACAGCATCTCCCCACAGTCATCACAGAAGGCTGGGGCCTTGTAGGAGTGCACGTACAAGGCATGGGGCCGGATCTGGAAGTCCTCGACAGTGGCTAGAGCTGAGACACACACACAGGGTTAGTGTACTGCAAGAAAAACAACATTAACAAAGAGGTGAGACAAGCATGGACATGAATATAAGAGGAACTGGATTGAGATGAGTCATGATCAAACCATTAGAATGTTTGAAATGAAGTGGGGCAATCATTTAGCAGAAAGACAGTAGAAATCCCCCCAATCCTACAAGACTGTCATGATGTTATTATTTTTGAACTGTCATTCTGATTCAAAGTGTTGTTAATACCTTTCAGATGGATGTCAAGTACAAAACAGACCGCGCTGATGAACAGGTGGCCGTCCTATCGCCTCTGACCACAAAACATCTCCCAATATTTTCTGTCACTTTCCTGACGATTGTAGCTACATATTGAATCCCCACCATTTGTCGACATCCAGGACGTAACCTACTACTGCCGACGTTCATTTTGGTTGACTTGAACAACGTGTCTGGTTGTGGTTGTATTACTTTTGACATTATTCTAAATTCTAGGTCAGACACATGAATGTCATTGTGTCTTCGCACTTGGTTAATGTGACATAGGCTGTGTGTGTCCCAAATGGCACCCTATTCACTATGTAGTATGGGCCCTGGTCAAAAGTAGTGCACTATATAGGGAATAGGGTGCCATTTGGGACGCAGCAATAGTTAATTGGGGGCATTCATGAGTCACTTTAATGTAGTTACATTTAGAACTGCTGAGTGATGTGCCAGTTCTCTCCCTGGTGGACATTTCTCTGAGGGCACAAATCGGCTTCTTTCTCTCTGATGTTTAGCCACCTTTGCTCTTTGCTCAGTCCAACCATTCATTTCACGTCCGTTTTTCAAAGAAAATAGATTTACTGTTCATAAGCCTCTCTCTCTGTCTTTTTATCAATAGACGAACATGAAGGCCAAGTGGTTGTAATGAAAAACAGTGCCATAGCAACCGCATTCCCAGTGAGTACACAACAAACCAGACAGCGTTCTGAAAGGAGAATTATTCACTTTAGAGGAGAGAGGAGAGCATTCTGCACTCAGAGAAAAACACACTTCTCTGCTATTGGTTTTCTAGATGACATACAGGTTAAGACTATACATGATAATAATAGTCTTATCATATCCTTAGTCTAACAACTACTAGGTGGGGATAGATGTGAAAGTGCATGAGCAACATTCATCAGCTCACAATCAACGTCCTCACCAATCACAGAGAATCAGCAACTGAAGAAATATCAATTGCATGGCTTTGAAATTGGGAGCAGAACAGAACAGAACAGAGCAGAACAGAACAAAGCAGAACAGAGTAGAACAGAGCAGAGCAGAACAGAACAGAACAAAGCAGAACAGAGCAGAACAGAGCAGAACAAAGCAGAACAGAGCAGAACAGAGCAGAACAGAACAGAATAAAGCAGAACAGAGCAGAACAGAATAAAGCAGAACAGAACAAAGCAGAACAGAGCAGAGCAGAACAGGGCAGAACAGAGCAGAACAGAACAAAACAAAGCAGAACAGAACAGAACAGAGCAGAACAGAATAAAGCAGAACAGAGCAGAACAGAGCAGAGCAGAACAGAGCAGAACAGAACAAAGCAGAACAGAGCAGAGCAGAACAGGGCAGAACAGAGCAGAACAGAACAAAACAAAGCAGAACAAAGCAGAACAGAGCAGAACAGAACAGAGCAGAACAGAATAAAGCAGAACAGAGCAGAACAGAGCAGAGCAGAACAGAGCAGAACAGAACAAAGCAGAACAGAGCAGAACAGAACAGAACAAAGCAGAACAAAGCAGAACAGAGCAGAGCAGAACAGGGCAGAACAGAGCAGAGCAGAGCAGAGCAGAGCAGAGCAGAACAGGGCAGAACAGAGCAGAACAAAGCAGAACAGAGCAAAGCAGAACAGGGCAGAACAGAGCAGAACAGAGCAGAACAGAGCAGAGCAGAACAGGGCAGATCAGGGCAGAACTGAGCAAAGTAGAACAGAGCAGAACAGGGCAGAACAGAACAGAGCAGAACAGAGCTGTGGAGTTTGGGACCAGAGCCCAACAGGCCACAAAACAAAAGAAGAGGTATCAAAGGAAGGTGAGAGGGATCTGAACCGAGCTAAACTCAGCAGGCCTGTCTGACTGGGCAAAACCAGAGAGGGTCTTTTATCCTGAGCACACGGAGTAGCAGGCGATGGAGAGACTGAATGAGCAGTCAGACTGAAACGGCTTATCATCACTACTTCTGCACTGACTGTGGAGCCGTGCTGCACCAAAAACAAGCAGAGAGGATCAGGAAGTGGTCTAGGCATGAGTCTTGTGTGGTTGGGCTGTGAGTTCACACATTTCCTCTCGTGTGGCGTCCCTAGAGGGGGGGTACTGTCACGCCTGCTCCCGCTCCCCCTCCCTGGCGCTCGAGGGCGCCAGGCTGCCCATCATTACGCACACCTGTCACCATCGTTACACGCATCAGCGCTTCATTGGACTCAGGGATGCCTCAGCTGGCTCGTCAGGCTTCCATGCCTTAGCTGGCTCGGCAGGCTCCCATCCCACGTCACGCCTCAGCCGGCTCGTCAGGCTTCCACGCCTCAGCCGGCTCGTCAGGCTTCCACGCCTCAGCCGGCTCGTCAGGCTTCTACGCCTCAGCCGGCCCATCAGGCTCGATAGGTTCCCGCTCCTCGGCCGGCTCATGAGGCTCCCATGCCTCGGCCGGCCCGTCAGGCTCGACAGTTTCCCGCGCCTCAGCCGGCTCGTCAGGCTCCCATGCCTCGGCCGGCCAGTCAGGTACGTCCAGGTGGGATGCCGGTGTGGCGTCCCTAGAGGGGGGGGGGGTCCTGTCACGCCTGCCCCCGCTCCCCATCATTACGCACACCTGTCACCATCGTTACGTGCATCAGCGCTTCATTGGAGTTGGGATGCCTCAGCTGGCTCGTCAGGCTTCCATCCCTTAGCTGGCTCGAGAGGTTTTCTTGCCTCGGTTGGCTCGGCAGGCTCCCATCCCACGTCATGCCTCAGCCGGCTAGTCAGGCTCCCACGCCTCAGCCGGCTCGTCAGGCTCCCATGCCTCAGCCGGCTCGTCAGGTTCCCACGCCTCAGCCGGCTCGTCAGGCTTCCACGCCTCAGCCGGCTCGTCAGGCTTCCACGCCTCAGCCGGCTCGTCAGGCTTCCAGGCCTCAGCCGGCTCGTCAGGCTTCCACGCCTCAGCCGGCTCGTCAGGCTTCCACACCTCAGCCGGCTCGTCAGGCTTCCACGCCTCAGCCGGCTTGTCAGGCTCCCACGCCTCGGCCGGCCCATCAGGTTCGCCGGTGTGGCGTCCATAAAGGGGGGGGTACTGTCACGCCTGCTCCCGCTCCCCCTCCCTGGCGCTCAAGGGCGCCAGGCTGCCCATCATTACGCACACCTGTCACCATCGTTACACACCTGAACTTCATCACGGCTTAATTATCTCCCTTATACAGTGCCTTGCAAAAGTATTCATCCCCCTTGGTGTTTTTCCTATTTTGTTGCATTACAACCTGTAATTTAAATGGATTTTTATTTGGATTTCATGTAATGGACATACACAAAATAGTCCAAATTGGTGAAGTGAAATGAAAAAAATTCTAAAAAATAAATAACGGAAAAGTGGTGCATGCATATGTATTCACCCCTTTGCTATGAAGGCCCAAAATAAGATCTGGTGCAACCAATGACCTTCAGAAATCACATAATTAGATAAATAAAGTCCACCTGTGTGCAATCTAAGTGTCACATGATCTGTCACATGATCTCAGTATATACAGTGGGGAAAAAAGTATTTAGTCAGCCACCAATTGTGCAAGTTCTCCCACTTAAAAAGATGAGAGAGGCCTGTAATTTTCATCATAGGTACACGTCAACTATGAAAAAAATCCCCAAAAATCCAGAAAATCACATTGTATGATTTTTTATGAATTTATTTGCAAATTATGGTGGAAAATAAGTATTTGGTCAATAACAAAAGTTTCTCGATACTTTGTTACATACCCTTTGTTGGCAATGACACAGGTCAAACGTTTTCTGTAAGTCTTCACAAGGTTTTCACACACTGTTGCTGGTATTTTGGCCCATTCCTCCATGCAGATCTCCTCTAGAGCAGTGATGTGTTGGGGCTGTCGCTGGGCAACACGGACTTTCAACTCCCTCCAAAGATTTTCTATGGGGTTGAGATCTGGAGACTGGCTAGGCCACTCCAGGACCTTGAAATGCTTATGACGAAGCCACTCCTTCGTTGCCCGGGCGGTGTGTTTGGGATCATTGTCATGCTGAAAGACCCAGCCACGTTTCATCTTCAATGCCCTTGCTGATGGAAGGAGGTTTTCACTCAAAATCTCACGATACATGGCCCCATTCATTCTTTCCTTTACACAGATCAGTCGTCCTGGTCCCTTTGCAGAAAAACAGCCCCAAAGCATGATGTTTCCACCCCCATGCTTCACAGTAGGTATGGTGTTCTTTGGATGCAACTCAGCATTCTTTGTCCTCCAAACACGACGAGTTGAGTTTTTACCAAAAAGTTATATTTTGGTTTCATCTGACCATATGACATTCTCCCAATCCTCTTCTGGATCATCCAAATGCACTCTAGCAAACTTCAGACGGGCCTGGACATGTACTGGCTTAAGCAGGGGGACACGTCTGGCACTGCAGGATTTGAGTCCCTGGCGCCGTAGTGGTTTACTGATGGTAGGCTTTGTTACTTTGGTCCCAGCTCTCTGCAGGTCATTCACTAGGTCCCCCCGTGTGGTTCTGGGATTTTTGCTCACCGTTCTTGTGATCATTTTGACCCCACAGGGTGAGATCTTGCGTGGAGCCCCAGATCGAGGGAGATTATCAGTGGTCTTGTATGTCTTCCATTTCCTAATAATTGCTCCCACAGTTGATGTCTTCAAACCAAGCTGCTTACCTATTGCAGATTCAGCCTTCCCAGCCTGGTGCAGGTCTACAATTTTGTTTCTGGTGTCCTTTGACAGCTCTTTGGTCTTGGCCATAGTGGAGTTTGGAGTGTGACTGTTTGAGGTTGTGGACAGGTGTCTTTTATACTGATAACAAGTTCAAACAGGTGCCATTAATATAGGTAACGAGTGGAGGACAGAGGAGCCTCTTAAAGAAGAAGTTACAGGTCTGTGAGAGCCAGAAATCTTGCTTGTTTGTAGGTGACCAAATACTTATTTTCCACCATAATTTGCAAATAAATTCATTAAAAATCCTACAATGTGATTTTCTGGAAAAAACATTTCTCAATTTGTCTGTCATAGTTGACGTGTACCTATGATGAAAATTACAGGCCTCTCTCATCTTTTTAAGTGGGAGAACTTGCACAATTGGTGGCTGACTAAATACTTTTTTCCCCCACTGTATATACCTGTTCTGAAAGGCCCCAGAGTCTGCAACACCACTAAGCAACGGGCACCACCAAGCAAGCGGCACCATGAAGACCAAGGAGCTCTCCAAAGAGGTCAGGGACAAAGTTGTGGAGAAGTACAGATCAGGGTTGGGTTATAAAAAAAAATCTGAAACTTTGAACATCCCACGGAGCGCCATTAAATCCATTATTAAAAAATTGAAAGAATATGGCACCACAACAAACCTGCCAAGAGAGGGCCGCCCACCAAAACTTACGGACCAGGCAAGGAGGCCATTAATCAGAGAGGCAACAAAGAGACCAAAGATAATCCTGAAGGAGCTGCAAAGCTCCACAGCGGAGATTGGAGTATCTGTCCATAGGACCACTTTAAGCCGTACACTCCACAGAGCTGGGCTTTACGGAAGAGTGGCCAGAAAAAAGCCATTGCGTCAAGAAAAAAATAAGCAAACACGTATGGTGTTCACCAAAAGCCATGTGGGAGACTCCCCAAACATATGGAAGAAGGTACTCTGGTCAGATGAGACTAAAATTGAGCTTTTTGGCCATCAAGGAAAACGCTATGTCTGGTGCAAACCCAACACCTCACATCACAGAGAACACCATCCCCACAGTGAAGCATGGTGGTGGCAGCATCATGCTGTGGGGATGTTTTTCATCGGCAGGGACTGGGAAACTGGTCAGAATTGAAGGAATGATGGATGGCACTAAATACAGGGAAATTCTTGAGGGAAACCTGTTTCAGTCTTCCAGACATTTGAAACTGGGACGGAGGTTCACCTTCCAGCAGGACAATGACCCTAAGCATACAGCTAAATTAACACTTGAGTGGTTTAAGGGGAAACATTTAAATGTCTTGGAATGGCCTAGTCAAAGCCCAGACCTCAATCCAATTGAGAATCTGTGGTATGACTTAAAGATTGCTGTACACCAGCGGAACCCATCCAACTTGAAGGAGCTGGAGCAGTTTTGCCTTGAAGAATGGGCAAAAATCCAAGTGGCTAGATGTGCCAAGCTTATATAGACATACCCCAAGAGACTTGCAGCAGTAATTTCAATAAATGTTCACTCCCTGTACTTGCTTCTCGTCTCCCAGCGTCTGTCCTTACAAAATGTTGTGGGTGCATCATTGGTTGACATAGGGGATGAATACTGTAGGGGATACATAGGAGAGACATTGGGGGGAATGCATAGGGACTACATAGTAGCTACACAGGAGAGACCTGGGGATACACAAGGACAGAAAAAGTGATTCACCCACTGGGGTGTTACAGGGTAAACAAAGAGATCCCTGTACCCCATAATGTACCACATCCTAAATATCAACCTCATCTCTTCATATCAACCTCATCTCTTGATATCAACTTCATCTCTTGTGACATGTAGTATCTCCAACCCTTTCCCAGGTCTCACCGGAGAGGACCACCTCTATCAGGTCTCCCTCATGGATGTCCTCCGCTGACCTCAGCCTCTGCAGGATGTTCTCCGAGGTCAGATCATGGCGGAACAGAAGGATCTTGTCGTACATGCCAAAGAATCCACACTCTGGGAACTGGGAGGGGGAGAAGAAGAACAAGAGGTATTACAGGTATGTTTAGTTTACACAATATGTTACTGTGCAGTGCTTCCAATAACTGATAGTATGTATAACTCAGGCCTGGGATTCTCATTTAAAAGTGCTTTTTAGTCCAGGACTAGGTTAAGGCATATAGAGCAACGTTTTTTTCTGAGAAGGGATTGTGGATGGGGCCCTTCTAGACCTATACTACTAGCAGGAAACGAGTGAAGCACAGTTTGTATGGAGTGTGTGTGCAGCAGGCAGTCAGCACAGAGTGAGTGACAGCAGGAAATTGAACCCACAGGCTCCGGAGTGGTAGCGGCACAGCTGTCATTAGGAGCTTCAGAGATGAATCTCCTCAAGTCATGACTTATGCCTGAGGTCCTGTCACTGACACCCTGCTGCCATTAGCCATTCATCCCGCTCTGTCTACGCTACGGCTACAGCTAGAGTACAGCCCAAACAATATGACACCCAACTGACAAGACCATAACACATCCCCAACCCAAACAATATGACACCCAACTGACAAGACCATAACACATCCCCAACCCAAACAATATGACACCCAACTGGCAAGACCATAACACATCCCCAACCCAAACAATATGACACCCAACTGACAAGACCATAACACATCCCCAACCCAAACAATATGACACCCAACTGGCAAGACCATAACACATCCCCAACCCAAACAATATGACACCCAACTGACAAGACCATAACACATCCCCAACCCAAACAATATGACACCCAACTGACAAGACCATAACACATCCCCAACCCAAACAATATGACACCCAACTGACAAGACCATAACACATCCCCAACCCAAACAATATGACACCCAACTGACAAGACCATAACACATCCCCAACCCAAACAATATGACACCCAACTGACAAGACCATAACACATCCCCAACCCAAACAATATGACACCCAACTGACAAGACCATAACACATCCCCAACCCAAACAATATGCCAGCAGCTAGTGACATGCTAGATAGAGCACTGCAGCCCCAACAGCACGTCACTAACACTGTCACACTCACAAGGCATCCCAAACAATGTGCCATTTTGACTGACCGACTGACATACTAAAATACACCACACCAGAAGCCAACCAGCCCAGTTCAACCCAACAGCATACAGAGGCCCCCTGAAGCAATAAACCCCCACTTGACACACTAAACTACTACAAGACACTGTGACCCCAGATAACACATCAACATAAAAAATGTCATCAGTCAAGCAGTAGCCCATGAAGACAAAACCACACAATCCTGTGTATGTCGAGAGACAATACTTTGTGTCTTTAGAGGGCAACTGCTTGTTGACCTCTGCTAATAGTAAAAAGGCAGTGTCATTTATATTACAGTTAAATCTTTATTCGACACATCGGCATAGGACAGCCATCCAGCCAGGGGACAGGACACTGTATCTGTAGGAATTAAAATCAGAACGTTAATCTGACTCCGACATCAGTAATAGAGATACTGTACATGCAAATCAGACTAATCTGAGCAAGACAAACAAGGAAGTGAGAAGTCCTCTGTCCATCCTATCAGAATGAAGTATTTAGGTCTATTATTGGATGGAGCCTGCATGGAATAATGTAAATGTGATGAGCAACAGGGTGGATGACTGTTTATGGTTGATCCCTCAACGTGATATGCCCCCATGTATTTTATGTCAGACATAGGGCAATCTCATGTCAGATTTAAGGATAAAGTAAATCTCATCATAATTCAATATCATAAAAATTAAAGATTATGATCTTGGGGAGATAGGGAAATAGAAATGTCAGGATATATCTAATCAGCCACATGAGTGGAGGCCTCCCACTGGGCACAGACGTCAATTTAATGTCTATTCCACGTTGGTTCAACGTAATTTCATTAAAATTACGTGGAAACAATGTTGATTCAACTAGTGTGTGCCCAGTGGGCTGCCTGGTCATATGATGCATCATGACATTACCTTGTTTTATGTTGGAGGCATAAAAAAAATGCCAACTTCGAAGTACTGCAGTATGGATCAATATGTCTGTAATCCACATACAGTGCATTCGGAAAGTATTCAGACCCCTTGACTTTTTCCACATTTTGTTACGTTACAGCCTTATTCAAAAATGGATTATATTGTTTTTTTCCCACTCATCAATCTGCTTACAATACCCCATAATGACAAAGCAAAAACAGGTATTTAGAAATGTTAGCTAATTTATATATTTGTTAAAAAACGGAAATATCACATTTACATAATTATTCAGACCTTTTACTCAGTACTTTGTTGAAGCACCTTTGGCAGTGATTACAGCCTCGAGTCTTCTTGGGTATGATGCTACAAGCTTGGCTCACCTGTATTTGGGGAGTTTCTCCCATTCTTCACTGCAGATCCTCTCAAGCTCTGTCAGGTTGGATGGGGAGCGTTGCTACACAGCTATTTTCAGGTCTCTCCAGAGATGTTTGATCGGGTTCAAGTCCGGGCTCTGGCTGGTCCCCTCAAGGGCATTCAGAGACTTGTCCCGAAGCCACTCATGCGTTGTCTTTGCTGTGTGCTTAGGGTTGTTGTCCTGTTGGAAGGTGAACCTTTGCCCCAGTCAGAGGTCCTGAGCGCTCTGGAGTAGGTTTTCATCAAGGATCTCTCTGTACTTTGCTCCGTTCATCTTTCCCTCAATCCTGACTAGTCTCCCAGTCCATGTCGCTGAAAAACATCCCCACAGCATGATGCTGCCACCACCATGCGTCACCGTAGGGATGGTGCCAGGTTTCCTCCAGACGTGACGCTTGGCATTCAGGCCAAAGAGTTCAATCTTGGTTTCATCAGAGCAGAGAATCTTGTTTATCATGGTCTGAGAGTCTTTAGCCGCCTTTTGGCAAACTCCTAACTGTCATGTGCCTTTTACTGAGAAGTGGCTTCCGTCTGGCCACTCTACCATATAGGCCTGATTGGTGGAGTGCTGCAGAGATGGTTGTCCTTCTGGAAGGTTATCCCATCTCCACAGAGGAACTCTGGAGCTCTGTCAGAGTGACTATCGGGTTCTTGGTCACCTCCCTGACCAAGGCCCTTCTCCCCCGATTGCTCAGTTTGGCCAGGCGGCCAGCTCTAGGAAGAGTCTTGGTGGTTCCAAACTTCTTCCATTTAAGAATGATGGAGGCCACTGTCTTCTTGGGGTCCTTCAATGCTGCAGACATTTTTTGGTACCCTTCCCCAGATCTGTGCCTCGACACAATCCTGTCTCGGAGCTCTACGGACAATTCCTTTGACCTCATGGCTTGGTTTTTGCTCTTGACATGCACTGTCAACTGTGGGACCTTATATAGAAAGTTGTGTTCCTTTCCAAATCATGTCCAGTCAATTTAATTTACTACAGGTGGACTCCAAGTTGTAGAAACATCTCAAGGATGATCAATGGAAACTGGATGCACCTGAGCTCAATTTCGAGTCTCATAGCAAAGGGTCTGAATACTTATGTAAATAAGGTATTTCTGTTTTGTTTTATTTCATACATTTGCAAAAATGTCTAAAAACCTGTTTTCACTTTTTTATTATGGGGTATTGTGTGTAGATTGATGAGGAAAAAATCGTATTTAATACAATTTAGAATAAGGCTGTAACATAACAAAATGTGGAAAAAGTCAAGGGGTCTGAATACTTTCCGAATGCACTGTACCTGCCACAACCATCAGCAATTCTTTGATTCTTCGACTCGCAGAAGGAATGAGCACCACAGATATATCATAGAAATCAAGTGCTATTTGCATGTGAAAATGTCATGGGATACTTTTGCTACCCCGTAACGTTTACAATTTTGCCGGTGGCCTAGTCTTTGAATTGGTGAGCACATCTTACAGAGTATGACTTTAATGGGAAAAACTAAGCAGCGATGTGAACTCATGTGAAAACAGCTTATCCCCTCTGTGTTAAACCACCATTAACCAAGCTTAACTCTGGCACTCTATTATCACACTCTCATCAGACCCTAAAGAGGATTTTCCGATTCTGACGACTCAGTCTGCCACGCTAGTAAGACGTTAAACATGATCAGATCACTGAGGAGACTGGGAGAGAGAGAGAGGTCTGGGTCATGTCTGAACCCTCATTCTCATCCTCCACCTCGTCCCCAAGCTGACCCCGTCCCTGCTCGGCTCGCTACCCAGGAACCACAGCAGAGCAGACTGAGCATCAGCGGTGGCCTGGTCCCGTTGCAGGATGCCTGTGTTACATAAGTCCATCTAAACAGCTGGGCCCCACCGCCCCGTCCCGTCATACTACCTCTAATCTCTACAGCACTCATGCCATTATCTGAGCCCATTGACTCAGTAAGTCTCTATCGAGGGCAAATAATCCTACTCCTCGGGTGGATGTGTGGTTCACGTCAGACTAGGATAGATGCCTGCCTACATGTACATACATCATACCTCAACTACCTCGTACCCCTGCACTTTGACCTGGTACTGGTACTCCCTGTATATACTGTAGCTTCATTCTTGTGTTTTATTTCTCTTGTGTTTTTATTTTCTTATTTGAACTTTGCATTGTTGGGAAGGCTTGTAAGTAAGCATTTCACTGTACAATCTACACTTGTTGTATTTGGCACCTGTGACAGATAAAATTTGATTTCAATGATAACAGGCCATATCAGTTCATCCAGAGCACAGTCCTCCTCTCTCAAAGGCACTGGCTCATGTAGCGTCTTTGTCAGGATGCACCGGCTTTTCAGTATCAGTGTAAGATTACTAGACCGCAAAGACCCACGGCTGTGTGATGATTATCTTTAAGATGAGTGTGTGAGGGGCCAGGGGAATCTATTTTCTTCTCTGTGTGCATATCGCACAAAAGATACTGCAAATGCAGAACCAGCTGAAGTAGCAACAGACCAGGAAGTAGGTGTGCTGCTGTGCTGTATGGACCAATTTGACAGTGTTAAACAAAACCCGAGCCTCAACACACAATCAAGCTATCAACTGACGCACAACAAGACCTTGCATTAAATGGGGATGCGCTCAACGAGACGTCTTAAACCCTGAATCAGACACAGCCATTTTACTCCCATATTAGTCTACAATTAAAATGCTGAGATTACCCCCCTATATAGCTCTTATCAAGCCGTTAAGGGTCCATCTATCAGTGTGCTGGATGAGTGGAGAGGCTCTAGACAGGGCAGCCCAATAGGAAACAGAAAGGTAAACAGGTATTTGCTTATTTCCCTGTACCTCACTGATCTGTCACCTTACTAGAACACATAGCATAGAACAACAGGAAGTAAAGCTAAGCGGGCCAAGGTCGCCATTACATCCACAGCCCCGTCAAGCAGAGGGCCTCATTCATTTGGATGGTAAAGGCTAAGCGAATGATTCCGGGAGACACTCCCCTCTGAATTAGTATCGAATTTGAAATAGCTTTTTTTGATATTCTAAAGGGGAAAAAATACATTGTTTTTGTCTGGCCACTGTTTTGAACATCTTCAATCACCATTACAGCAATTTATACTGAACAAAAATATAAACGCAACATGCAACAGTTTCAACAATTTTACTGAGTTACAGTTCATATAAGGAAGTCAGTCAATTGAAATAAATTCATTAGGCCCTAATCTATGGATTTCACATGACTGGGCAGGGGTGCAGCCATGGGTGGGCCTTGGAGGGCATAGGGCCATCCACTTGGAAGCTAGGCCCAGCCAATCAGAATGAGTTTTTCCCCACAAAAGGGCTTTATTACGGACAGAAATACTCCTCAGAAATACTCCCCCCCTCAGACGATCCCGCAGGTGAAGAAGCTGGATGTGGAGGTCCTGAGCTGGCATAGTTACACGTGGTCTGCAGTTGTGAGGCCAGTTGAACCTACTGCCAAATTCTCTAAAACAACATTGGAGGCAGCTTATGGTAGCAAAATGAACATTACATTTACACTTGAGTTATTTTGCATACGCTCTTATCCAGAGCAACTTACATGTGCAATTATGGTTAAGTGCCTTGCTCAAGGGCACAGATATTTCCACCTAGTCAGCTTGGGGATTCGAACCAGTGAACTTTCGGTTACTGGCCCAAAACTCTTAACCGCTAGGCTACCTGCCGCCAGCAGCTGTGGTGGACATTCCTGCAGTCAGCATGCCGATTGCACGCTCCCTCAAAGCTTGAGACATATGTGACATTGTATTGTGTGACAAAACTGCACCTTTTAAAGTGGCCTTTTATAGTCCCCAGCACAAGGTGCACCTGTGTAATGATCATACTGTTTAATCAGCGTCTTGATATGCCACACCTGTCAGGTGGATTCATTATCTTGGCAAAGGAGAAATTCTCACTAACAAGGATGTAAACAAATTTGTGCACAACATTTGAGATAAATAATATTTTTGTGTGTATGGAACATTCTTTTTTTTTTTCAGCTCATGAAACATGGCACCAACACTTTAGATGTTGCGTTTATATTTTTGTTCAGTGTATTTCGAAAATTGTATTTACCTTGATAATGAACCTACATTTATCAGTAAACATGAAACTAGTTGGCTAGCTTGACTAAATCCAAACACATAAGTGTGCTACTGCTGAACAAAGCCTTTATCTATTCACTGTCTACAAAGGTAGACAGGCAGTATTCATTGCTATGTTATCAAAGCAGATAATGGAAGTAAATACAGTACTAACCGTTGAGAGTACGTACAGTGCCTTCGGAAAGTATTCAGACCCCTTGACCTCTTCCACATTTTGTTACGTTACAGCCTTATTCTAAAATTGATTAAATCGTTTTTTTTTCGCTCATCAACCTACAAACATTACCCCATAATGACAAAGCAAAAACAGGTTTGTAGATTTTTTTGCAAATGTATTAAAAATTAAAAAATTAAAAATCACATTTACATAAGTATTCAGACCCTTTACTCAGTACTTTGTTGAAGCACCATTGGCAGCGATTACAGCCTTGAGTCTTCTTGGGTATGATACTACAAGCTTGGCACACGTGTATTTGGGGAGTTTCTCCCATTCTTCTCTGCAGATCCTCTCAAGCTCTGTCAGGTTGGATGGGGAGCGTCGCTGCACAGCTATTTTCAGGTCTCTCCGGAGATGGTCTATCGGGTTCAAGTCCGGGCTCTGGCTGGGCCACTCAAGGACATTCAGAGACTTGTCCCGAAGCCACTCCTGCGTTGTCTTTGCTGTGTGCTTAGGGTCGTTGTCTTGTTGGAACATTTGCCCCAGTCAGAGGTCCTGAGCGCTCTGGAGTAGGTTTTCATCAAGGATCTCTCTGTACTTTGCTCCGTTCATCTTTCCCTCGATCCTGACTAGTCTCCCAGTCCATGTCGCTTAAAAACATCCCCACAGCATGATGCTGCCACCATCATGCGTCACCGTAGGGATGATGCCAGGTTTCCTCCAGACGTGACGCTTGGCATTCAGGCCAAAGAGTTCAATCTTGGTTTCATCAGACCAGAGAATCTTGTTTCTCATGGTCTGAGAGTCTTTAGGTGCCTTTTGGCAAACTCCAAGCGGGCTGTCATGTGCCTTTTGCTGAGAAGTGGCTTCCGTCTGGCCACTCTACCATAAAGGCCTGATCGGTGGAGTGCTGCAGAGATGGTTGTCCTTCTGGAAGGTTATGCCATCTCCATAGAGGAACTCTAGAGCTCTGTCAGAGTGACCATTGGGTTCTTGGTCACCTCCCTGACCAAGGCCCTTCTCCCCCGATTGCTCAGTTTGGCCGGGCGACCAGCTCTAGGAAGAGTCTTGGTGGTTCCAAACTTCTTCCATTTAAGAATGATGGTGGCCACTGTGTTCTTGGGGACCTTCAATGCTGCATAATTTGGTGCCCTTCCCCAGATCTGTGCCTCGACACAATCCTGTCTCGGAGCTATACAGACAATTATTTTCGACCTCATGGCTTGGTTTTTGCTCTGACGTGCACTGTCAACTGTGGGACCTTACATAGACAGGTGCGTGCCTTTCCAAATCATGTCCAATCAAATGAATTTACCACAGGTGGACTCCAATCAAGTTGTAGAAACATCTCAAGGATGATCAATGGAAACAGGATGCACTTGACCTCAATTTCGTGTCTCATAGCAAAGGGTCTGAATAAGTAAATTATTTATTTCTGTTTTTTATTTTTAATACATTTGCAAACATTTCTAAAAATCTGTTTCGCTTTGTCATTATGGGGTATTGTGTGTAGATTGCTGAGGATTTTTTATTTATTTAATCAATTTTAGAATAAGGCTGTAACATAACAAAATGTGGAAAAAGTCAAGGGGTCTGAATATTACCATGCTGCTTTGAGCCAGGTAATTACATTCTGTTAGGTTATGAGGCAGATCAAATCCAATCTATGTACTCGTACAAAACATGGTCACATTCAAAGAGTCCCCCCACCAACACACAGAGACTCCGTCCCAAATGGCACCCTATTCCCTACATATTGCACTACTTTTGACCAGAGCACTATGGGCCCTGGTTAAAAGTAGTGCACTACATAGGGAAAATTATTATTTGGGATGTAGACAGAGGCATTTATCACCATAGGCTTTACCTGTGAGCATTAACAGTGTTAGCATTAGGCTAGTATCATCTGTCTGCATGATAATGCCATCCCTTAAGCCTCCACGCAGATACTGTTAAAATGTACACAACTTTCCCTTACGAAGAATGTATCAACCCTTACAAAAATGTCCATTCATTATAATCCACATAACAATTCCCATCTCCTGTTGCTGCCGGATTATTTTCTGCTGTAGCAAACTGGCTCAAATTAAGATAATGCATTATCATCACAAAAACATATAGTGTCTTTAGCTAGGAGTGGATTCCTGGCTGTGATGTCATGTGATAATCTGCTGCTGAGTGGGTGTGTGTGTGTGTGTGTGTGTGTGTGTGTGTGTGTGTGTGTGTGTGTGAGCCACGGCACATGTGTATGTGCGCACGCCTGTACACATTCACATGTGTATGTACTGTATGTTGTTCACACAGAGTAGGTGCCAGGCGCACCGGTTTGAGTGTGTCAAGAACTGCAACGCGGCTGGGTTTTTCACTCTCAACAGTTTCCTGTGTGTATCAAGAATGGTCCACCACCCAAAGGACATCCAGCCAACGGCAGGCCAGTGGTTGATGAAAGAGGACAAAGGAGGCTGACACGAATTGTGCAGAGCAACAGACGGGCGACAGTTAGTCAACTGACAGTCCAGTTCAACGTTGGTGCCCAAAGACCCATAAAAGAATGCACAACTCATTGTACCTTGACACGAATGGGGTATGGCAGCCGAAGTCCTTACAGAGTTCGACTTCTTTTATCAAAAACCAAGAAACTACGGTTGCAGTGGGCTAAGGAAGGAAAACACTGGACACCGGAGAATTGGAAAAACATTGACTGGTCTGATGCATTCCGGTTCCTGCTGTTTCACGCTGATGGGAGGACTAGGGTATGGAGAAAACCACAAGTATATGCATCCATCATGCCGCATGTCAACATTGCAGGCTGGTGGTGGTGGTGTGATGGAGTGGGGCGTGTTTTCATGACACACATTGGGCCCCTTGATAAAAGTGGAGCAACGTTTGAATGCCACAGGATATCTGAACATCATTTCCAATCAGGTGCATCTCTTCATGGCAGCAGTGTATCCATCTGCACATTTATTTTTTCAGCAAGATAATGCCCCATGCCACAAGGCTAGGATTGTCCAGGAATGGTTCCATGAACATGACAGTAAATTCAGCTTACTGCAGTGGCCTGCCCAGTCACCAGATCTCAATCCAATTGAGCATCTGTAGGATGAGATGGAACGAGCTATTCGGAGTAGAGATCCACTACCAGCCAACTTGACACAACTGTTGGAAGCGTTGGCGTCAACATGAGCAGCATCCCAGTGGAACGCTTTCGACACCTTTTAGAGTCCATGCCCCAACGAATTGAGGCTGTTCTGAGGGCAAAAGGGGGTGCAACTCAATATTCAGAAGTTGTTCCTAATGTTTTTTACACTCAGTGTATATAACCCATGCTGTTACCATCAGGAATCAGTCACAATACCATTACAGCTGGAGTTTAACAGCCAACTATGCATTCCCATCTGTATCACCAGCTGGTAGAGCACGGCGCTTGTAACGCCAAGGTAGTGGGTTCGATCCCCGGGACCACCCATACACAAAAATGTATGCATGCATGACTGTAAGTCGCTTTGGATAAAAGCGTCTGCTAAATGGCATATTATTATTGCCCTCATATAGTCTATATACTATGCCTACAGCACATTATTACATTCATTCACCTTTCATTGATCTGTCTCAATCAGATATCATCTACTTTGCAATAGAGGCCTGATCCTGGTGGATAGAATAAAGGACTCTTGAATTCTCTCGATCACGCAACTCTGACTTAAGCATAAATCATGTCAATAGTATATTTGTGAGCGAAATCGAGTCACGCATGCAGACCTCAAAATCTCATGGATTCAGCCCTATATGATAGAACAAGCTAATTCATTTTTTAAAAACTCCCAATTGTCTAGGTAGAGCAAATTATGTTTTTGCCATGCATACCGTAGCCTGTGTATATTGTTACCAAGTTACAAACTGCTTGTTCCTGTGCAGAGGAAGTGCTGTAGTCTGTAGAAGATACATAGCTCTGAGTCTTCACAGCCCAACAACTGAGAGATAAAAGGGTATTTTTGTGGCTCTTTGTGGAACAGAGGTAGGGTGTTTGTGCATTCCATTCTTATGCTCTGAAATGGTGCCATGAACAAGGCTCATTTAAGGGTACAAATTGATGAAAATCGCCTTATACTTGTCAATTTTGCCTATAACTAATATTTTAAGATCTGTGATGATCTCACAAGTTAGAAACAATCAACACTCACTCACACACACATACACACACACACAACATCGCAATCATACAAATAATACCTATCTGAGAACACCACCACCCAGCCCTCAGAGACACATTGTTCTCCAGACAGACAGAGAGAGAGAGAGTTTACCTAATAATTTAGAGACAGTTGGGCGTGTAGAGAATATGTAAACACACTCTGACTGCTGCAGAGTCTGACTGTATCTGCGTCCCAAATGGCATCCTATTCCCTTTATAGTGCGCTACTTCTGACCAGGGCCCATAAGGCTCTGGTCAAAAGTAGTGCACTATGTAGGGGATAGGGTGCCATTTGGGATGCAGCCTGTGTGTATGTAGGCGTCTGAGAGGTAGCATTGAGAAAATGCAGTGCTTGACAAAAATGCCAGACACATATCACGTTTTAATAACATTCTGTTGATAAATTAAGACTGCATGGTGGACTAAATGTCTATAAAGAGGGTCCCTATAAGACCAGTGATTTGTCTATGTTTTAGCTCTAATCCATGACCTGTTTATGACCCTCGCCGGCATTCTTTTCAAATGACAGAGCTCTTCCTGTGCCCCTCTTGCCCCCTTAAGGGAGAGGATTGTGTTTGTGTGTGTGTGTGTTTATGTGCGCATTTCAAATCAAAACAAATCACATTTTATTTGTCACACGTGCCGAATACAACAGGTGTAGACCTTACCATGCTTACTAACAAGCCCTTAACCAACAATGCAGTTCAAGAAATAGAGTTAAGAAAATATTTTCTAAATAAACTAAACCAAAAAATTTAATAAAAATTAACACAACAAAATAACAATAACGAGGCTGTATACAGGGGGTACCGTACCGAGTCATTGTATGGAGGTACAGGTTAGTCGAGGTAATTTGTACACGTAGGTAGGGGTAAAGTGACTATGCATAGATAATAAACAGCGAGTAGCACCAGTCTTATAGCTTGGGGGTAGAAGCTGTTAAGGAGCCTTTTGGACCTAGACTTGGCACTCTGGTACTGCTTGCCATGCGGTAGCAGAGAGAACAGTCTATAACTTGGGTGACTGGAGTCATTGACAATTTTTTGGGCCTTCCTCTGACGCCGCCTAGTATATAGGTCCTGGATGGCAGGAAGCTTAGCCCCAGTGATGTACTGGGCTGTACGCACTACCCTTTGTAACGCCTTACGGTCGGATGCTGAGCAGTTGCCATACCAGGCGATGGTGCAACCGGTCAGGATGCTCTCGATGGTGCAGCTGTATAACTTTTTGAGGATCTGGGGACCCATGCCAAATCTTTTCAGTCTCCTGAGGGGGAAAAGGTGTTGTCGTGCCCTCTTCACAACTGTCTTGGTGTGTTTGGACCATGATAGTTTGTTGATGATGTGGACGCCAAGGAACTTGAAACTCTCGACCCGCTCCACTACAGCCCCGTCGATATTAATGGGGGCGTGTTCGGCCCTCCTTTTCCTGTAGTCCATGATCAGCTCCTTTGTCTTGCTCACATTGAGGGAGAGGTTTTTGTCCTGGCACCACACTACCAGGTCTCTGACCTCCTCCCTATAGGCTGTCTCATCGTTGTTGGTGATCAGACCTACCACTGTTGTGTCGTCAGCAAACTTAATGATGGTGTTGGAGTCGTGCTTGGTCACGCAGTCGTGGGTGAACAGGGAGTACAGGAGGGGACTAAGCACGCACCCCTGAGGGGCCCCGTGTTGAGGATCAGCGGGGCAGATGTGTTGTTGCCTACCCTTACCACCTGGGGGTGGCCCGTCAGGAAGTCCAGGATCCAGTTGCAGAGGGAGGTGTTTAGTCCCAGGGTCCTTAGCTTAGTGATGAGCTTTGTGGGTTCTATGGTGTTGAACGCTGAGCTGTAGTCAATGAACAGCATTCTCACATAGGTGTTCCTTTTGTCCAGTTGGGACAGGGCAGTGTGGAGTACGATTGAGATTGCATCATCTGTGGATCTGTATGCAATTGGAGTGGGTCTAGGGTTTCCGGGATGGTGGTGTTGATGTGAGTAATGACCAGCCTTTCAAAGCATTTCATGCCAACTGACGTGAGTGCTACGGGGCAGTAGTCATTTAGGCAGGTTACCTTCACTTTCTTGGGCACAGGGACTATGGTGGTCTGCTTGAAACATGTATGTATTACAGGCTCGGTCAGGGGTTGAAAATGTCATTGAAGAAACTTGCAGTTGGTCCGCTCATGTTCTGAGTACACATCCTGGTAATCCGTCTGGCCACGCGGCCTTGTTTTTACATTTAAGTCATTTAGCAGACGCTCTTATCCAGAGCGACTTACAGTTAGTGAGTGCATAAATGTTTCATACTGTCCCCCCGTAGGAATCGAACCCCCAACCCTGGCGTTGCAAGCGCCATGCTCTACCAACTGAGGTACAGGTTGTGAATGTTAACCTGTTTACAGGTCTTGCTCACATCGGCTACGGAGAGCGTGATCACACAGTCGTCCGGGAAACAGCTGGTGCTCTCATGCATGCTTCAGTGTTGCTTGCCTCGAAGCAAGCATAAAAGGCATTTAGCTCATCTGGTAGGCCCGCATCACTGGGCGGCTCGCGGCTGGGTTTCCCTTTGTAGTCCGTAATAGTTTGCAAGCCCTGCCACATCCGACGAGCATCAGAGCCGGTGTAGTAGGATTCAATCTTAGTCCTGTATTGACACTGGCTAGCTAGTAAAGGTGCCGTCGTCGTCGGGTGAGGTTGTCTCTCTCTTATATGGTGTAGAGTAAAGCTTAAACTATGTTGTTAGATTGTAGTTAGGTATTGTAGGTAGTTATTGTGGGTTATTGTATGTAATTATTGTAGGTATTGTATTCGTCTGAGCCCGGTGAAGCACGAGGCTAGCTAACCCACTACCTGGACTAGCTAGCGGGTAGCTACTGGTAAATATTAGCAACTGTGGATAGTTGTTTCACGCTTGAGAGTGCCTGTAATTACGCCAGCTAGCTGCCTACAATAATTACATACAATAATGCCTACCATTCAGCTGTTTTTCTAACCTCATTGTCTGAAGCGTTAATGTTAGTTAGTAAGTAGCTACTGTGCTCGAAATGTAGCTAGCTTGTTGCTACCTGGATAGCTAACTAAACAATAGCTGGAACGACCTAGCGAACAGACGCTTATCATGAGGTACTCTACCTCAGGCGAGCGATACCTCAAGACTTCTTTAATATTAGACATCACGCACCAGCTGTTATTGACAAATAGACACACACCCCCACCCCTCTTCTTACTAGACGTAGCTGTTCTGTCCTGACGATGCACGGAAAACCCAGCCAGCTCTATATTATCCATGTCGTCGTTCAGCCACAACTCTGTGAAACATTACAGTTTTTAATGTCCCGTTGGTAGGTTAATCTCGAACGGAGATCATCCTGTTTATTTTCCAATGATTGCACGTTGACCAATAGAACGGATGGTAGAGGCGGATTACCCACTCGCTGATGAATTCTCACAAGGCACCCCGATCTCCGCCCCCTGTATTTCCGTATTTTCTTCACGCGAATGACAGGGATTTGGGCCTGGTCTCGAGGAAGCAGTATATCCTTCGCGTCGGACTCATTAAAGAAAAAATATTTGTCCAGTTCGAGGTGAGTAATCGCTGTTCTAATATCCAGAAGCTCTTTTCGGTCATAAGAGGCAGTAGCAGCAACATTATGTACAAAATAAGTTACAAACAATGCGAAAAAACGAACAAAATAGCACAGTTGGTTAGGAGCCCATAGAACGGCAGCCATCCCCTCCGGTGCCATTATCGTTTGTGTGAGCATGTGTGTGCTGATGTGTGTGTCTGCAGAACATTTGCTATCCCTATGTCATTTATTTACAATGGCTTAAATTCAGGTTTGAAAGAGGAAAGAGTGATTTGAGGCTCAATAGACACCAACAGTCAGCCATCTTCTTCTTCTTCTTCTTCTTCTTCTTCTTCTTCTTCTTCTTCTTCTTCTTCTTCTTCTTCTCAGATTCTGAGACATAAAGATGCAGTTCTTAGCAACTACTCCAAATAGCAGTTCCTTCTGTCACTTTTCAATCTGAGCCATCAGTCATCATGTTTGTTTGTGATTCAGTAAGTCACTGCTATGTCAGAGCAAGGCAAGGCAGGCAGCTGACCCCACTGAGCCATACACACACCATACACTGAGCCATACACACACCATACACACCATACACTGAGCCATTCACAAACCATACACCAAGCCATACACATACCATACACCGAGCCATACACACACCATACACCGAGCCATTCACACACCATACACAGAGCCATACACACACCATACACTGAGCCATACAAACACCATACACTGAGCCATACACACACCATACACCGAGCCATACACACACCATACACCGAGCCATACACACACCATACACCGAGCCATACACACACCATACACCGAGCCATACACACACCATACACCGAGCCATACACACACATACACCGAGCCATACACACACCATACACCGAGCCATACACACACCATACACCGAGCCATACACACACATACACCGAGCCATACACACACCATACACCGAGCTATACACACTTCAGACCAGGGGAGGAGAAAGGGCACACACAGCCCCGTCACATCCACAGAAACCCTACACCCTCCTCCAACGGATATTAGCTCTCATCCCCCCTTTTCCACAGAGCAGTGGAGGAAGTGAAACAAGCAGTTCATGACATCACCAGGGAGTGTTTTCAAACATAACTACAGGGCTGCCTCCTAAATGGCACCCTCCTTATTCCCTACATAGTGTACTACTTTTGAATAGGGCCCATAAGACAATAGTCAAAAGTAGTGCACTATGTAGGGAATAAGGTGCCATTTGGGCCGCAGTCCAGGAGAGTGATGGTGCCATGTCAATACTTAGAAGAAGAAAAACACACTGTGGTGCTGGTTGATTTGATTTGATTTGTTTAGTATGAGTCACAGCCAGTGATAAAGTGTCTTTAAAATGCTCTAAAAATGCAAGTCTGTTACTAAAACATCAAACTGAAAAATGCACTTTGATTTGATTTTACGCTTAGTTTACGCAATCCCTTACGCTTCCTTGCTAGCTGGTTGTAAGGATAGATTAGTAAACAGTGCTAAGAAAACACACACACACAAGCAGTGTCCCAGGAAATGACTCCAGCAGGTCAGTATGCGAGGAAAATAAGAAGTAATCTCAAATGTCAACACGCCACAAATTTATTGCAATATGTTCACCGCAAATGATGATATATTTTCACAGCAACTGAGGGAGGAGGACTGTACTGTTGTTTCTGTGATATCAGTGACATCACTGTCACTAACGGTTGCTGTGGATGCACTGCATTGTTGAGTAGATGAGGGGGCAATGAGTTTATAGACCATTACTCACACTCACTCTTTCAGTGAAACAAACACCTCTCAATATCTACGGTGTCCATATTAGGACAGCCTCAGTCTCAGCAGGACTTAAATACCGGGGCTCTTGACCGTAAATACCAGTGTAGTACAAGGAGCTGTCGATGTCTCATCTAGTGACAGAGAGGTTCAACCTTTATGCATCCATCCAAGTCCTACACCAAAGAGTATGTAATCATGAGTTGAGTAGGCTAAACTCATAGGTAGGGATGCAAATTAGACTTGAAAGCTTCAGATGTCCCTGTCAGTTTCAGCACGTTCAGCAGCATGGAATAAACAATGAAGTAAGGTCATAACTTATTTCCTTTTTGTCCTGTTATAGGATAACATCATGAGAGACAGAGGTCTATCCACCTCCTCCTCTTCACCTAAAAAACAGACCAACAGTGGCAGCGCAGCGGGTAGCCGTCCAGTTGCCTCTGACCACAGAACATCGGCCGTCATTTTCTATTCATTTCCAGATGATTCTACATGTTGAACTGCCACCGTTCGTCGACACACAGCAGGCGTCTACTGCGCACGGCCAACGTTCATTATGGTGTGTTTTAAGAGCACAGCAGATACACGCAGGTGAGAAACAATGTGTGAGGTGGCTAGAAATCATCAACCCCCCACTTACAAAATTACAATTACACTCTCCAATATTACCAGGCTGCCTGCCTATGGACTGGAGGGCACTTTAATATAATAATCACTTAAAGCCTAGTGGATGAAACTCGGCTACTCTTAATGGGGATTGTATAATCGTGCCCTTGCCTGGCCACAGGGATAATCCCATCCCAGTGCAGAAGCCCATGGTTGCATCCCAAATAACACCCTATTCCCTATTTGTGCAATACTTTTGATCAAGGCCCATAGGGCTCTGGTCAAAAGTAGTAGTGCACTATATAGGGAATAGGGTGTTATTTGAGACGCAATACATGTTTCCACAGCACACAGCCAGCTTTGAAACAGGTCTGTGGGGCTGCAGGGTTACGGCACATGGCCTTGCCTGGCCCACTTGGAACTCATCCCTGGACCTCCAGGGAATAAAGACACCTCTGTGTGTGTGTGTAAATAAACCTACAGCCACTGCCACACATACATTTTTGTCATTTAGCAGACGCTCTTATCCAGAGCGACTTACAGTTAGTGAGTGCATACATTATTATAATTTTTTTATACTGGCCCCCCGTGGGAATCAAACCCACAACCCTGGCATTGCAAACACCATGCCCCACCAATTGAGCTACATCCCTGCCGGCCATTTCCTCCCCTACCCTGGGCCATTTGTGCACCCGGATTTGAACCAAGATCTCTAATAGCACAGCTAGCACTGTGATGCAGTGCCTTAGACCACTGCGCCACTCGGCAGGAGATATACACATATACACATTACACACATACATACACACACACACACAAACACACAAATACACATAAACACATTCACACACACACATACACACACACATACACACACACATACACACACACACACACACACACACATACACACACACATACACACACACCAACACAAACATACACACATACACACAATATACACACACACACACACATACACATGCATATACACATACACATACACACACACACACACACACACACACACACACTGGATATTTCATGCAGTGTTAGTTTAGATTGTGAGAGATACTTGTATATAGCAAATCTCCTTGACTCTCAATTGAATCTCCATGGAAGACTGGAGCCAAAGATATAGTCGTATGATTACAGTATCAATTCAATTCCCTATAAAACCTTTAACACAATTTAATTGGAAAGTATAGTTCATGACATCCATTATGAGAAATATTAGCTTTTTCTGGCAGTAACTTGGTTTTCCAAGAACTTGGTTTTCCAATAACTTGTTTACAATACGAAAAGCAGCCCTGAATGAGATCGCTTGTCAAGGTCACCATGACAACTTCCATTTAGCAGAGAAAACGATGTGAAAAACAAACATTACATTTGAGTCATTTAGCAGACGCTCTTATCCAGAGCGACTTACAGTTAGTGCATACATTTTCATACTGGCCCCCCGTGGGAAACGAACCCACAACCCTGCCGTTGCAAGCGCCATGCTCTACCAACTGAGCTACAGGGGACAACAAAAAGACAAACAAACAAAAAGAGTCTGCATCCCAAATGGCACCCAATTCCCTACGGACCCTGGTCAAATGTAGTGCACTATATAGGGATTATGGTGCCATTTGGGATGTAACCTATGTGAAGAAAGTGTTTTGAGGCAAAGTGAATGTTTCCTGGTAGGTATGGAGAGAGGTCAGTCTGTGTCCCAAATGCCACCCTATTCACTATGTAGTGCACTATTTCTGACCAGGGCCCATAAGGAATCCCATGGGGCACTGGTCAAAAATCAGTGCTCTATATAAGGGAAAGGATGCCATTTGGTACGCACACCCCTGTCCACATGGCAGCGGTGTGCCTTCTCCCTGGATACCTCCCTGGATACAGCCACTACACTGCCCTACCTGTTCCCTGGCCTAGTCTCTGTTACCAGGGCAACGCTCAGCACGCTTAAAAGTGATACCCGACCGACAAGGATCTTTTGGGTAAAGAGTGGGAGACTGATAGAGAACTGGGATGGGGTGGGGTGGTTGAGGTCATCTCTCTCTAGTGATGTTTTAGTTTTTTTTACTAGTCTTTCACTGCTGAACCACACCACATACTGATGGAATTGGAAACAATAAATTACTTGGTTGCTCCCCATATGCTTAAAAGCAGTTAAGGGGAGTCAAACATAAAAGCTGAGAGGAATTGGAACAACAGAATGTAAAAAAGTCACAAGGGCCAATTGATTTAATTAGGGCTACAGTTGTGTAACCATCACTCACTGTGCAGTGCACCAACCAGGAGAGGAGGGGAAGCCACACACTCAAACTGCTGCCTGCTATAAGACATCAACAAACACTAGCCTTCCAACCCCAGAGGTAACACATACATCCCGGGAGTTGAGGCGAGGTAAAGCTATTCTTTAAACTGCCTTTTGGGGCAATTTGGGACCATTCTTTCCAATTCGTAAGCCAAAAAACCCATATATCCCTCCCTGTGCAGATGAGAAGCTCTTTGTAAATGGTAGGTTAAACAAGTATAATACAATCTCAATTAGTTTGCTCTCTGAAGGGATGATCGTTTGTATTATGGTATAGGAGACGAGTCATACCAGTTGTACATGTTTGCCTCCCAAATGACACCCTATTCCCTATATAGTGCACTACTTTTGACCAGGGGGCGCTTGTCAAAAGTAGTGCACTATGTAGGGAATAGGGTGCCATTTGGGATGTAGACACTGACATTAAACATTCAGGGGAGATTCTCATTGACAGAAGCTTATTTTAAGCCTGATCACATGCACAGGGATAACTCTTCTTAAACGGACTGACCTATGGCCATTCACAAAAGACTGATCACACATCTGACTACTCTATTGACCAGATAAGAGTGCTGGTCTCTGAGGCTGGTAAACTGGAGCCATATGCACCCATATTAGACTCTCTCGCTCTCTCTCTCTCTCTCTCTCTCGCTTTCTCTCTCTCTCTCTCTTGCTCTCACATTATCTCTCTCTCACTCCCTCTCTCGCTTGCTCTCTTTCTTTTGCTTTCTCTCTCTCTCTCTCTCTCTCTCTCTCTCTCTCTCTCTCTCTCTCTCTCTCTCTCTCTCTCTCTCTCTCTCTCTCTCTCTCTCTCTCTCTCTCTCTCTCTCTCTTTTTCTGGGCGAGATAAGGACAGCACAAGGTCTGGCTCATCTTGTATAAAGCAATTTATTTAAAATAATATTATTTCAGACCAGGAAGGGTTGATGCCACAATACGCCCGTCATACTATAGGTCTGAAATAGTGAGGCTATTCTACATTGGAAGATACCGTTCTGATACAGTTCTGATACAGTTCTGATACAGTACTGATACAGTACTGATACAGTTCTGATACAGTTCTGATACAGTTCTGATACCGTTCTGATACAGTTCTGATACAGTGTACTGGCACTCCATTAAGTGTAGGTCAAATCACGCCAAGCTCTTGGGCATGCCGTTGCCTATTGGGGTTAAGTATGCAAACTTAAGCAAAAATGGTCATATAAGAAGCGATGCACTGTTATCAATCAACAGAATCTACAGGATAGAAACACACCACATCACTTTTCTGTTCCTCATCAGCTGGGTCAATGTTTGTCCTCCAGCCCTCATAAGTTAATGGGCTTGACATTGATGCCAGTCAAATCCTATGTTCTCATTCCTTGTGTGGGAAGCTATCAATAAGTAATGCTGATATTTCCTCATGTGGGAAGCTATTAGTAAGCCAGGCTGATATTTCCTCATGTGGGAAGCTATCAGTAAGCCAGGCTGATTTTTCCTCATGCGGGAAGCTATCAGTAAACCAGGCTGATATTTCCTCATGAGGTGGTGAGGCCAGCAGAATCATTGCAATTAAACCTAAAGGACCAAACAGACCGCACTGACTAACGGTTAAAAGCAGCGCGTGGCTGTCCTATCGCATCTGACCACAGAACATCAGTCGTCATTTTCTGATAATGTTTTGATGATTTTATGTGTTGAATCAAAACATTGGTGGACAACTAGCAGCTGATCTACTGTGTGTGTTGTCCTTTAGGTCTCTGTTTCACAAGGCCACATACTGTCGATTTCCTATTGGACAATATGTGGTCCTCAGTAGATCTCCATACTCTCTCTCCACTTCCTAGTTCTGTACTGGACAGACCCCACTGTATCAGTCCTAACCCTAACCCCACTGTATCAGTCCTAACCCTAACCCCACTGTATCAGTCCTAACCCTAACCCCACTGTATCAGTCCTAACCCTAACCACACTGTATCAGTCCTAACCCTAACCCCACTGTATCAGTCCTAACCCTAACCCCACTGTATCAGTCCTAACCCTAACCCCACTGTATCGGTCCTAACCCTAACCCCACTGTATCGGTCCTAACCCTAACCCCACTGTATCGGTCCTAACCCTAACCCCACTGTATCGGTCCTAACCCTAACCCCACTGTATCAGTCCTAACCCTAACCCCACTATATCAGTCCTAACCCTAACCCCACTGTATCAGTCCTAACCCTAACCCCACTGTATCAGTCCTAACCCTAACCCCACTGTATCAGTCCTAACCCTAACCACACTGTATCAGTCCTAACCCTAACCCCACTGTATCAGTCCTAACCCTAACCCCACTGTATCAGTCCTAACCCTGACCCCACTGTATCAGTCCTAACCTTAACCCCACTGTATCAGTCCTAACCCTAACCCCCACTGTATCAGTCCTAACCCTAACCCCACTGTATCAGTCCTAACCCTAACCCCACTGTATCAGTCCTAACCCTAACCCCACTGTATCAGTCCTAACCCTAACCCCACTGTATCAGTCCTAACCCTAACCCCACTGTATCAGTCCTAACCCTAACCCCACTGTATCAGTCCTAACCCTAACCCCACTGTATCAGTCCTAACCCTAACCCCACTGTATCAGTCCTAACCCTAACCCCACTGTATCAGTCCTAACCCTAACCCCACTGTATCAGTCCTAACCCTAACCCCACTGTATCAGTCCTAACCCTAACCCCACTGTATCAGTCCTAACCTTAACCCCACTGTATCAGTCCTAACCCTAACCCCACTGTATCAGTCCTAACCCTAACCCCACTGTATCAGTCCTAACCCTAACCCCACTGTATCAGTCCTAACCTTAACCCCACTGTATCAGTCCTAACCTTAACCCCACTGTATCAGTCCTAACCCTAACCCCACTGTATCAGTCCTAACCCTAACCCCACTGTATCAGTCCTAACCCTAACCCCACTGTATCAGTCCTAACCCTTACCCCACTGTATCAGTCCTAACCCTAACCCCACTGTATCAGTCCTAACCTTAACCCCACTGTATCAGTCCTAACCCTAACCCCACCGTATCAGTCCTAACCCTAACCCCACTGTATCAGTCCTAACCCTAACCCCACTGTATCAGTCCTAACCCTAACCCCACTGTATCAGTCCTAACCCTAACCCCACTGTATCAGTCCTAACCCTAACCCCACTGTATCAGTCCTAACCCTAACCCCACTGTATCAGTCCTAACCCTAACCCCACTGTATCAGTCCTAACCCTAACCCCACTGTATCAGTCCTAACCCTAACCCCACTGTATCGGTCCTAACCCTAACCCCACTGTATCGGTCCTAACCCTAACCCCACTGTATCAGTCCTAACCCTAACCCCACTATATCAGTCCTAACCCTAACCCCACTGTATCAGTCCTAACCCTAACCCCACTGTATCAGTCCTAACCCTAACCCCACTGTATCAGTCCTAACCCTAACCACACTGTATCAGTCCTAACCCTAACCCCACTGTATCAGTCCTAACCCTAACCCCACTGTATCAGTCCTAACCCTGACCCCACTGTATCAGTCCTAACCTTAACCCCACTGTATCAGTCCTAACCCTAACCCCACTGTATCAGTCCTAACCCTAACCCCACTGTATCAGTCCTAACCCTAACCCCACTGTATCAGTCCTAACCCTAACCCCACTGTATCAGTCCTAACCCTAACCCCACTGTATCAGTCCTAACCCTAACCCCACTGTATCAGTCCTAACCTTAACCCCACTGTATCAGTCCTAACCCTAACCCCACTGTATCAGTATGATTCGCGATAAGGAGCACATGATGTTAACAGCCAGCTATGCCTTAGGGAACGTCAGACTGAATACATGGCATTGACTACTGAGACAACTTAGATAACATCATTCAATTTCCAAGTGTTTCAGTCAAATACTCATAAACACGCTTCTGTACAGCTCCAAAGATCCGTGGCTATTTTTACTCTGTATTGTACTGAGTCTATTCCTGTTCCTTTTCGCAGTGAAGGACAAAAGGCTTTCAACGTAGAAATAGGGGACAGCCTGAAAGACAGATCAAATATAATCAAATGTTATTCATCACATACACAGTTTAGAGCAGGTATAAAATGTGCAGAGAAATACTTGTGTGCTAGCTCCCTCAACAATGCTCCCTCAACAATGCTCCCCCAACAATGCTACCTCAACAATACTCCCTCAACAATACTCCCTCAACAATGCTCCCTCAACAATGCTCCCTCAACAATACTCTGGGTAGCCATGATTAGCTGTTCGTGAGTCTTAAGGCTTGGGGGTAGAAGCTGTTAAGAAGCCTTTTGGACCTAGACTTGGCGCTCCGGTACCGCTTGCCGTGCGGTAGCAGAGAGAACAGTCTATGACTAGGGTGGCTGGAGTCTTTGATAATTTTTAGGGCCTTCCTCTGACACCGCCTGGTATAGAGGTCCTGGATGGCAGGAGGCTTTGCCCCAGTGATGTACTGGGCCGTACGCACTACCCTCCGTAGTGACTTGCGGTTGGAGGCCGAGCAGTTGCCATTCCAGGCGGTGATGCCACCAGTCAGGATGCTCTCGATGGTGCAGCTGTATAACTTTTTGAGGATCTGAGGACCCATGCCAAATCTTTTCAGTCTCCTGAGGGGGAATAGGCTTTGTCGTGCCCTCTTCATGAATGTCTTGGAGTGTTTGGACCATGATAGTTTGTTGGTGATGTGGACACCAAGGAACTTGAAGCTCTCAACCTGTTCCACTACAGCCCTGTTGATGAGAATGAGGGTGTGCTCTGTCCTCTTTTTTTTCCTGTAGTCCACAATCATCTCCTTTGTCTTGATCACGTTGAGGGAGAGGTTGTTATCCTGGCACCACACGGCCAGGTCTCTGACCTGCTTCCAATAGGCTGTCTCATCGTTGTCGGTGATCAGGCCTACCACTGTTGTGTCGTCAGCAAACTTAATGATGGTGTTGGAGTCGTGCCTGGCCATGCAGTCATGGGTGAACAGGGAGTACAGGAGGGGACTGAGCACGCAGCCCTGAGGGGCCCCCATGTTGAGGATCAGCGTAGCAGATGTGTTGTTACCTACCCTTACCACCTGGGGGTGGCCCGTCAAGAAGTCCAGGATCCAGTTGCAGAGGGAGGTGTTTAGTCCCAGGGTCCTTAGCTTAGTGATGAGCTTTGAGGGCACTATGGTGTTGAACACTGAGCTGTAGTCAATTAATAGCATTCTCAGGTAGGTGTTCCACTTGTCCAGGTGGGAAAGGGCAGTGTGGAGTGCAATAGAGATTGCATCATCTGTGGATCTGTTGGGGCGGTATGCAAATTGGAGTGGGTCTAGGGTTTCTGGGATAATGGTGTTGATGTGAGCCATGACCATACTTTCAAAGCACTTCATGACTACAGACGTGAGTGCTATGGGTCGGTAGTCATTTAGGCAGGTTATCTTGGGCACAGGGACAATGGTGGTCTGCTTGAAACATGTTGGTATTACAGACTCAGTCAGGGACATGTTGAAAATGTCAGTGAAGACACTTGCCAGTTGGTCAGCGCATGCACGGGAATACACGTCCTGGTAATCCATCTGACCCTGCGGCCTTGTGAATGTTGACCTGCTTAAAAGTCTTACTCACATCGGCTACGGAGAGCGTGATCACATAGTCATCCAGAACAGCTGATGCTCTCATGCATGCTTCAGTGTTGCTTGCCTCGAAGCGAGCATAGAAGTGATTTAGCTCGTCTGGTAGGCTTGTATCACTGGGCAGCTCGCGGCTGTGCTTCCCTTTGTAGTCTGTAATAGTTTTCAAGCCCTGCCACATCCGACGAGCGTCACAGCCGGTGTAGTACGATTCAATCTTAGTCCTGTATTGACTCTTTGCCTGTTTGATGGTTCGTCGGAGGGCATAGTGGGATTTCTTACAAGCGTCCGGGTTAGAGTCCCGCTCCTTGAAATCGGCAGCTCTAGCCTTTAGGATGTTGCCTGTAATCCATGGCTTCTGGTTGGGGTATGTACGTACGGTCACTGTGGGGACAACCTCATCGATGCACTTATTGATGAAGCCAGTGACTGATGTGGTGTACTCCTCAATGCTATCGGAAGAATCCCGGAACATATTCCAGTCTGTGCTAGCAAAACAGTCCTGTAGCTTAGCATCTGCGTCATCTGACCACTTCTTTATTAACCGAGTCACTGGTTTCCCTGCATTAAAGTCCCCGGCCACTAGGAGCGCTGCCTCTGGATGAGTGTTTTCCTGTTTACTTACGGCCTTATATAGCTCATTGAGTGCAATCTTAGTGCCAGCATCAGTTTGTGGTGGTAAATAGACAGCTACGAAAAATATAGATGAAAACTCTCTTGGTATAGTGTGGTCTACAGCTTATTATGAGATACTCTACCTCAGGCGAGCAAAGCCTTGAGACCTCCTTAGTATTAGATTTTATGCACCAGCTGTTGTTTACAAATATACACAGCCAGCCACCCCTTGTCTTATCGGAGTCAGCCGTTCTATCCTGCCGATCTAGCGTATATCCCGCCAGCTGTATGTTATCCATGTCGTCGTTCAGCCACGACTCGGTGAAACATAAGATATTACAGTTTTTAATGTGCCGTTGGTAGGATAACCTTAATCTTAGGTCGTCCAATTTATTTTCAAATGATTGAAGATTGGCTAATAGGATTGATGTCAGAGGCAGTTTACTCGCTCGCCGTCGGATCCTTACAAGGCACCCCGACCTACGTCCACGATATCTCTGTCTCTTTCTCATGCGAATGACGGGGATTTGGGCCTTGTCGGGTGTCTGTAGGATATCCTTCGCGTCCGACTCGTTGAATAAAAAATCTTCGTCCAATACGAGGTGAGTAATCGCTGTCCTGATATCCAGAAGCTCTTTTTGGTCATAAGAGACGGTGGCAGAAACAATATGTACAGAATAAATTACAAATAACGCGAAAAAACACACATAATAGTACAATTGGTTAGAGGGCTGTAAAATGGCAGCCATATTTAACCAGGCTGGAATGCAGTGGGAAGATCCATTCAAATTATATGCAGTACTAGTCCCTGTGTCCCCAAAAACACCTTTCCTAGAGCTTGTCTACATCCCAAATGGCACCCTATTCCCCTATGGGTAGCTTAGTGGGTAAGTTGTGCCAGTAACCGAAAGGTCGCTGGTTCTAATCCCCGAGCCGACTAGGTGAAAAATCTGTCGATGTGCCCTTAAGCAAGGCACTTAACCCTAATTGCTCCTGTAAGTCGCTCTGGATAAGAGCGTCTGCTAAATGACTAAAATGTAATGTATGGGCTCTGGTCAAAAGTAGTGCACTGAAAGGACAATAGGGTGTCACTTTGGATGCAGACGTTGTCTGTCGCTTAACACATGAATCAAAGAGTGAGCGGGCCTGATCCACACCATCCACACCTTGTAAATGTTACACCCAACCCTGGAAGGCAGAGGCCCCCACAATACAGACACACACATAGATGTCACTTCTCTACTCTCTAGAAATACTACAGAGAAACAGTCACAGGATATCAATAAAAAGGAAGCAATCTTTGCAGACAGGAACTGAAAATGTAATGTTCACTTGAAGAAAGAATCAGTGTGATGTAACTTATCATTCTCTTTAGGTTTATCCCCGAAAGATGAATTCACAGCGAATAACAAAACCAGTTAAGAGGAAGAACCTACATTACGTGTCAAACTCATTCCACAGAGGGCCAAGTGTCTGCAGGTTTTCGCTCCACCCCCTACTTGATTGATGGATTAAGGTCATTAATTAGTAAGGAACTCCCCTCACCTGGTTGTCTAGGTCTTAATTGAAAGGAAAAATCAAAAACCCGCAGACACGCTGCCCTCCGTGGAATGAGTTTGGCACCCCTGATCTACACAATGTAGACTCTTTTAGAGTAGAAGATGGCTTTATTCTCATTGGTAATTAATTACATTGAATCCATTCCATTCACTTTGGACATCACCAGTATTTCATCTGAAAATGCCTCTGTTGAAAAACTCTAAATTTTAGAAAACGCTTAGCGCACATAATTTGTATTTTGTATTTATTTGTATTTGTAATTATTAAGGATCCCAGGCAGCAGCTACTCTTCATGGGGTCCAGCAACATTAAGGCAGTTATATAGAATAAAAAATGCAAAAGGCACTCACACATCTGAGCTATCTTTTTTGCAGGTGCATGGTAACAGTTGAATAAGATGAGAAAAAAATAAGAAACCTGCACACTGCTCTTGATAGTATCACTGCTCTTTATAGTATCACTGCTCTTTATCGTATCACTGCTCTTGATAGTATCACTGCTCTTTAATAAGCTTTATGTATCGCCCTCAAGGCCTTCGTCAGAGCTTTTGTGAGTTTTTTAAGTTATATAGAATTGAAAATATTACATGATATTACATTTCATAACACTTTTCACAACACATTAAGTGTGTGCCCTCAGGCCACTACTCTACTATCACATATCTACAATACAAAATCCATGTGTACGTGTGTAGAGTGCGTGTATTATCATGTGTATGTTTATGCGTGTGTCTGTGCCTGCATGTGTGTCTCTTCACAGTCCTCGCTGTTCCATAAGGTGTATTTTTATCTGTTTTTAAATCTGATTCTACTGCTTGCATCAGTTACCTGATGTGGGATAGAGTTCCATGTAGCCATGGCTCTATGTAGTACTGTGCGCCTCCCATAGTCTGTTCTGGACTTTGGGATTGTGAAGAGACCTCTGGTGGCATGTCTTGTGGGGTAAGCATGTGTGACCGAGCTGTGTGCTAGTAGTTTAAACAGACAGCTCGGTTCATTCAGCATGTCAATACTTCTTACAAAAACAAGTAGTGATGAAGTCAATCCCTCCTCTACTTTGAGCCATGAGAGATTGACATGCATATTATTAATTTTAGCTCTCCATGTAGATTTAAGGGCCAGCCGTGCTGCCCTGTTCTGAGCCAATTGTAATTTTCCTAAGTCCCTCTTTGTGGCACCTGACCACACGACTGGACAGTAGTCCAGGTGCGACAAAACTAGGGCCTGTAAGACCTGCCTTGTTGATAGTGTTGTTAAGAAGGCAGAGCAGCGCTTTATTATGGAAAGACTTCTCCCCATCTTAGCTACTGTTGCATCAACATGTTTTGACCATGACAGTTTACAATCCAGGGTTACTAAAAACAGTTTAGTCACCTCAACTTGCTACATTTCCACATTATTCACTACAAGATTTAGTTGAGGTTTAGGGTTTAGTGAATGATATATCCCAAATACAATGCTTTTAGGTTTTGAAATATTTAGGACTAACTTATTTCTTGCCACCCATTCTGAAACTGACTGCAGCTCTTTGTTAAGTGTTACAGTAATTTCACTCGCTGCAATAGCTGACGTGTAAAGTGTTGAGTCATCCGCATACATAGACACACTGGCTTTACTCAATGCCAGTGGCATGTCATTAGTAAAGATTGAAAAAAGTAAGGGGCCTAGACAGCTGCCCTGGGGAATTCCTGATTCTACCTGGATTTTGTTGGAGAGGCTTCCATTAAACACCTTATGTGTTCTGTTAGACAGTTAACTCTTTATCCACAATATAGCAGGGGGTGTAAAGCCATAACAAATACGTTTTTCCAGCAGCAGACTATGACCGATAATGTCAAAAGCCGCACTGAAAGTCTGTTGTCAATTTATTTACTGTAAAATAGCATTGTATCTGGTCGAACACAATTTTTTCCAAAAGTTTACTAACGGTTGGTAATAGGCTGATTGGTCAGCTATTTGAGCCAGTAAAGGGGGCTTTATTATTCTTGGGTAGAGGAATTACTTTTGCTTCCCTCCAGGCCTGAGGGCACACACTTTCTTGTAGGCTTAGATTGAAGATATGGCAAAAATGAGTGGCAATATCGTCTGCTATTATCCTCAGTAATTTTCCACCAAGTTGTCAGACCCAGGTGGCTTGTCATTGTTGATAGACAACAATACTTTTTCACCTCTTCCACACTCACTTTTCGGAATTCAAAATTACAGTTCCTGTCTTTCACAATTTGGTCAGTTATACTTGGATGTGTAGTGTCAATGTTTGTTGCTGGCATGTCATGCCTAAGTTTGCTATTTTTGCCAATGAAAAAAAGTATTTAAGTCGTTGCCAATTTCAGTGGGTTTTGTGATGAATGAGCCATCTGATTAAATGAATGATGGAGCTGAGTTTGCCTTTTTGCCAAACATTTCATTTACGGTGCTCCAAAGCTTTTTACTATCATTCTTTATTTAATTTATCTTTGTTTCATAGTATAGTTTCTTCTTCTTTTTATTCAGTTTAGTCACATGATTTCTCAATTTGCATTACACACCACAGACCAGCAAATATTATTTGCATCATCAACATAGGAATCATTGCAAAACTTACTGTATGACCTCTTATACACTATATTAGGCCCAGCCTTTGGAACTTTGGTTTTCCTAGATATGACTACTATATTGTGATCTCTACATCCAATGGATTTGGTACTGTTTTAAAGCAGATTTCTGCAGCATTAGTAAAGATGTGATCAATACATGTTGATGATTTCATTACTGTGCTGTTTGTAAATACCCTGGTACGTTGACTGATTACCTGAACCAGGTTGCAGGCACTGGTTACAGTTTGAAGCTTTTTCTTGAGTGGGAAGCTTGATGAAAGTCAGGCAATATTAAGGTCATCCAGAAAATATACCTCTCTGTTGATATCACATACAGTACATTATCAAGCATTTCACACATATTATCCAGATAATGACTGTTAGCACTTGGTGGTCTATAGCAGCTTCCCACAAGAATGAGCTTTAGGTGAGGCAGGTGAACCTGTAGCCATATTACTTCCACAGTTTTTAACATGAGATCCTAGCTAAACTTTACAGTGGACTTCCTACTAGGGCACACCGCATCAGTGTTAACAGTATAACTCTGGTTCATAGGCACATGATTACTGTACACATTAGCTGTAGGATCGACAGAGGCATTCAGGGGAGTTAGAGGGACATAAATTAGGTTACTTACATTGTGACTGCCAATGCCCCTGGAATAATGTATATCTGCTGCAGCATTACGACAACTCAGCGACACAATGGTAGGGATTATCTGAGCTGGGCTTGGGTCATTGATAAGTCATTGTCTCAATGCAGCCATGAACTGTGTAGACAGAGTAGAGCATCTTCTGTTTCCAGAAAGGGTCAAAATTATCTATAAAAGTTATTCCAACAGAGCTACAGTAATATTTTAGCCAGGTGTGTAATGCCAGTAGCCTGCTGAATCTTTCATGCCCACAGCCAACAATGGTACTGGACCAGAAATAATTGGGCACTTTTTGGAATCATTGCTCTTATTGGGCCCTATAGGGAACATCAAAATGTCATTACTCGTCACACTCACAATTAACTTAAAATGCATCCCAAATGGCACCCTATTCCCTATATAGTGCACGACTTTTGACCAGGGCCCATAGGGGAATAAAGGCAATAGGGTGTCATTTGGGACGCCACCTTAGACTCCCAAACCAGAGATCCCACTGCCGCCCTTACACGGTCCAACATTTCACACACGGTTCACATTACATAGTCTGAATAGTCATGGGATTTCAGATTAGTTCCAAGCCCCTAAGCAGCACAATGTTTTCTACATTAAACATTTCACAGAGGGTGTGTTCCAAATAGCACTCTATTCACTATATAGTGCGCTACCAGAGCTCTGGTCAAAAGTAGTGCACTATATAGGGAATAGGGTACCATATAAAATTTATTCAATTTAGATTTTATATCACTGGCCTGCACACTATACCCCATAATGTCAAAGTGGAATTGTGTTTTTCGAAATGTTGACAAATTAAAAGCTGAAATGTCTTGAGTCAATAAGTATTCAACCCCTTTGTTATGGCAAGCCTAAATAACTTAAGGAGTAAAAATGTGATTAGCAAGTTACATAAGTTACATGGAATCACTTTGTGTGCAATAATTTTTGAATGACTACCTCATCTCTGTACCCCACACATACAATTATCTGTAAGTTCACTAAGTCGAGCAGTGAATTTCAAACACAGATTCAACCACAAAGACCAGGGAGGTTTTCCAATGCTTCGCAAAGAAGGGCACCTATTGGTAGTTGGGTAAAACATTTAAAAGCAGACATTGAATATCCCTTTGAGCATGGGGAAGTTATTAATTACACTTTGGATGGTGTATCAATACACTCAGTCAATACAAAGATACAGGCGTCCTTCCTAACTCATTTGCTGGAGAGGAAGGAAACCGCTCAGGGATTTCACTATGAGGCCAATGGTGACTTTAAAACAGTTACAGAGTTTAATGGCTGTGATAGGAAACTGAGGATGGATCAACAACATTTTAGTTACTCCACAATACTAACCTAAATTACAGAGTGAAAAGAAGGAAGCCTGTACAGAATAACAAATATTCCAAAACATGCATCCTGTGTGCAATAAGGCATTAAAGTAAAACTGTAACAAATGTGGCAAAGAAATGAACTTTATATCCTGAATACAAAGTGTTATGTTTGGGGGCAAATCCAACACATCACTGAGTACCACTCTTCATATTTTCAAGCATGGTGGTGGCTGCATCATGTTATGGGTATGCTTGTCATCGGCAAGGACAAGGGAGTTTTTTAGAATAAAAATAAACAGAATAGAGCTAAGCACAGGCAAAATCCTAGCGGAAAACCTGGTTCAGTCTGCTTTCCAACAGACACTGGGAGACAAATTCACTTTTCAGCAGGACAATAACCTTAAACACAAGTCCAAATATACACTGGCGGAGCCTAGAGGTAGAGCAGAGCCAACTCCCCGTACTCAGGCTAGGCAGCGTGAGACTGGGCAGG
>NC_059227.1:34870909-35023409 GCF_020615455.1 Coregonus clupeaformis | reverse complement strand
CTGGCTGAAACTAATTGTTGGCCTTTGGCACTTTAGAGCAGGAAACACACTCCACCAACATGGCACGGATCAACATGCAGTACTGGGGGAGGGGTGGGTGGTCACTGTCACTCACCATCAGCATAGTTCTACAGTGAGGGAAAAAAGTATTTGATCCCCTGCTGATTTTGTACGTTTTCCCACTGACAAAGACACGATCAGTCTATAATTTTAATGGTAGGTTTATTTGAACAGAATAACAACAACAAAATACAGAAAAACGCATGTCAAAAATGTTATAAATGGATTTGCATTTTAATGAGGGAAATAAGTATTTGACCCCTCTGCAAAACATGACTTAGTACTTGGTGGCAAAACCCTTGTTGGCAATCACAGAGGTCAGACGTTTCTTGTAGTTGGCCGCAAGGTTAGCACACATCTCAGGAGGGATTTTGTCCCACTCCTCTTTGCAGATCTTCTCCAAGTTATTAAGGTTTCGAGCCTGACGTTTGGCAACTCTAACCTTTAGCTCCCTCCACAGATTTTCTATGGGATTAAGGTCTGGAGACTGGCTAGGCCACTCCAGGACCTTAATGTGCTTCTTCTTGAGCCACTCCTTTGTTGCCTTGGCCGTGTGTTTTGGGTCATTGTCATGCTGGAATACCCATCCATGACCCATTTTCAATGCCCTGGCTGAGGGAAGGAGGTTCTCACCCAAGATTTGACGGTTCATGGCCCCGTCCATCGTCCCTTTGATGCGGTGAAGTTGTCCTGTCCCCTTAGCAGAAAAACACCCCCAAAGCATAATGTTTCCACCTCCATGTTTGATGGTGGGGATGGTGTTCTTGGGGTCATAGGCAGCATTCCTCCTCCTCCAAACACGGCGAGTTGAGTTGATGCCAAAGAGCTCCATTTTGGTCTCATCTGACCACAACACTTTCACCCAGTTCTCCTCTGAATCATTCAGATGTTCATTGGCAAACTTCAGACGGCCCTGTATATGTGCTTTCTTGAGCAGGGGGACCTTGTGGGCGCTGCAGGATTTCAGTCCTTCACGGCGTAGTGTGTTACCAATTGTTTTCTTGGTGACTATGGTCCCAGCTGCCTTGAGATCATTGACAAGGTCCTCCCGTGTAGTTCTGGGCTGATTCCTCACCGTTCTCATGATCATTGCAACCCTACGAGGTGAGCTCTTGCATGGAGCCCCAGGCCGAGGGAGATTGACAGTTCTTTTGTGTTCCTTCCATTTGCGAATAATCGCACCAAATGTTGTCACCTTCTCACCTAGCTGCTTGGCGATGGTCTTGTAGCCCATTCCAGCCTTGTGTAGGTCTACAATCTTGTCCCTGACATCCTTGGAGAGCTCTTTGGTCTTGGCCATGGTGGAGACTATGGAATCTGATTGATTGATTGCTTCTGTGGACAGGTGTCTTTTATACAGGTAACAAACTGAGATTAGGAGCACTCCCTTTAAAAGTGTGCTCCTAATCTCAGCTCGTTACCTGTATAAAAGACACCTGGGAGTCAAAAATCTTTCTGATTGAGAGGGAGTCAAATACTTATTTCCCTCATTGAAATGCAAATCAATTTATAACATTTTTGACATGCGTTTTTCTGGATTTTTTGTTGTTGTTATTCTGTCTCTCACTGTTCAAATAAACTTACCATTAAAATTATAGACGGATCATTTCTTTGTCAGTGAGCAAACGTACGAAATCAGCAGGGGATCAAATACTTTTTTCCCTCACTGTATGTCATTCATGTCACACAATGTGTGTAGTCGAATAATGGCCATATAAACAATGGCGGAATAATGAAGTTGCTTAACCTACCCCCTAGACTCGACGCCCCCACGGAAATCAAATTAGCATAATACAAAAATCCCCATAAAAATGTGTCAATTTAAGCTAGAGATATCTGTTTTGCATTGGATGTGTCTCAATCCACTGCATCCGCCGATGTCGCACTTCTGCGGTGAAAGGTGATGGATTAAATTTTTTAAACTGAACTTTTTAAAAATGTTCTGAGAATGGAAGTGAACATTTTGCCTGTTCATTTGAATGGAGGTTAATTTGCAAGGAGGTTCTGAGAACGTTTTACTATGGTTCCCTGATTGTTTTCTTGGGAGATTTTATTAACGTTCTGAGAATGGAAATGATTGGTTATTTGAAGGTTTTTGAATAACTTCCTTAAAACTTTAACTGAATGTTTCAATAAGACTGCTAGCTTAACTATTTTGAACTGCAAGCACAGATAGGACACATGGAAATTAATATGCTTAGGCATTAATCATGCAAACATATACATTTTTATTGTGGCATGACATCGGTGAGATTTGAACCCACGATCTTCTGTTGTCTATCTATGGAATTAGTCCACTGTGCCATCAGGATGGAGCTAGCATGCCTTGTTTTTTTAACTCATACAATGCTGTTAATTTTAGTCTATTCAAACAAACCCCATTTCAAAGGGAACAATCACTCATTAAGATCAGGTGTGGCCAATTAGTGGGTGCGGCCAACACAACTGAACACTCTTAACAAGATAGAGGATAGAGAGAGTTTTGTTGACGCTGAGAACGGAATGTATACGTTTTTAAATAACATTCTTAGAACATTCTTTGAGCGTTACTAATGTTTTCTTGTGGTTTTCATGGAAAGTTTTCTTAAGGTTCTGAGAACATGACTTTAAATGGAACCATGAGGAAACCTGCAGAAAACCTTATGCTGAAGTCCTGAAATTCCCACAGCAGAACGTTGTTTCTCCCAACTTTCTTGGATTAATTTGAGAACATGACTTTAAATAGAACCATGAGGAAACCTGTAGGGAACGTTATGCTGAAATACTGAAATTCCCACAGAAGAACATTGTTTCTTAACTTTCTTTGAACTATTTGAGAATATTCCCAATGTCAAACCAGTTAAAGAACGTTCATAGAACATTACCAAAATTAAAATTAAATCTAACCATGTTTGAACTTTTAGGAAACGTTCTGATAAAGTAATGAAATACAAAGAAAGTAAAGTTTTTTGGTCAAGTGCCTTAAATGTGCTGAGAATGTTCCGAAGCCAAGCAACTATCCTGCACCATTTCCAGAAAGTTGTGGAAAGGTTGTATGCAAAATAACCACAGGACAACCATGCTCTGACCAAGCTCTAAGAAACATATGATTCTTAGAACGCTATGTGCTAGCTGGGTGGTGACCAATATTATTACAATGGTAAGGAGTCCTACTGTATCTCAGTAGCCATCGCCCAGTGATTTTCAGAACTGATGATGATGATGATGATCTCTGTGAAACTTCATCAGCTGGAGTGTTCCAACCATAGAAACATAGAATGATGTGATAGAATAAAACCTTCTAGTTCTAGTTCATTCTAGTTCTGTAGTTCCAACACTGGGTTAAGAGTTTGCAATACAGATAGATCCCTTTATTAGAACAAAGTGCATTTGGTTGGACATTAAGGAATACGTCAGCAATCTGCAATTCAGCTCCTTTGCTTTAATGCGCTTCCTGGAAGGAAGCGAGAAATTTCCCAAAGACTACATGTGCAATACATTAATGAAAAACAACATCAGTGGTAAACGCTGTAAACAGATTGTTTTCCCTCGGTCTGAATGGTTTGCTCTATTTAATGCTATTTTACCATGCAGTTTATATTGCATCAACTAACTTAACAGTTTTAGCCTCAACTCTCTGTTTCTTCCAGCTAGAATATACACACCACATATCGGAACCCCAATCTCCTTTTTTATTTTTACACTTACTAGCACCTCTTTGTCTGCGGCCTACAGCCTACAGCAGCCTGCAGCCGTGGTCTGTGACAGGACAGGGAGGGTGGGGCTGACTACGGAGCCGAGCCGGGCAGGCTGGTGCGGCCCGGGACAGTATGGCGGCCTGCAGGGGAGGGGAACTTCCCCACTGTCTTCCTGGACACCCCGGGGACTGTTCCTGTTCCCCTCCTACAGGAGAACAAATATTACATGGTCCAACATACTGTAAATATGGGCCCGGAGCTTCAATACTCCCACACCGGGGGAAACGTCCCAAATGGCATCCTATTCCCTATATAGTGCACTACTTCTGGTCAAAAGTAGTGCACTATGTAGAGAATAGGGTGCGATTTGGGACAGTTTTTGAAAGTGAGGTGGTAGGAAAGCCTGTCAACATCTCTTTATGGTATGAACCACCATCAGCAATGTGATGTACATGTAGTTTTGTTGTTTACCTATATAGTATGAATAGTGGATACTGGATACACTCATGGCTTCCAGAGAAGGCTAAGGATATTGCTTAGTGCAAGATTGAAGGTCAAGCAAGCAGCCTCGTCCATGCTTTCACCATAACTATGTGGTTAAACAAGATGGGTCGATTGCAACGAATAGGCAGAACTGCTGAATTTCTTAAAATTCTACTAACGGGAGATGACATGCACCTGCGTGTTAAAACAAACTTGATTGAAACCAGCAGATTAGTTGATCTTTCGCTGTTACCGTGTCAAGTGATTATGGTACTAGACAGCTGCGTACATTCTCGCCCCCAATTAAATATCAACATATCAGGAGTATCGGAAACCGTAAGGCTGATGAATTTTAAAATACTTATTAGAGTATAAAAATATAGAATTAGTAGGCCTATATTTCATTCAAAAGTTTTTAATATATTTTAAATAACTTTATTAGACAACATTTTGATTTGATAAAAAATATGATATGGGCCTAACTCATCGCGATTGAATTGATTTAATACACATTTCCAGTTAGGACAGTCCAGCAGTGGCGGTCGGTGTCGTTTAAGATGAGGGAGGATGATAATTACAGCATATATTTATTAGATGACTGTCATTCATATTCCAATCACCCAGCTCAATGTAACATCGATAGGTTTAGGCTACAACATGATACTAAAATTGTCCCTATACCCATCATGAGGTTGCTACAACCTAGCCTATGAATGAAAGTTTACAACGTAGGTGCACAGGTTCGAGAGAATTTTGAGTAATCAAGGTGACAGACAGTGACACATGCAATACTGCCTTGTACACTCTTGCCTGCATCTGGCTGATCTAGGGTGTAATCATTAGTCCAACAATTTCAAATGTGAGTTTCTATTGGACAAATTCAGGTATTTTTATCCCCATTTCGTTCTGTTTGCTTCCGTTTAAGAAGTGTTTTTCAACAGAATCGGCGGAATGAATACACCCCTGATCACACGCAAACACAGTTCACTTTCATAGCAGCCACATAAAAACAGCATGATCACTTTGATCGTTGTGTACAGTGGGGAAAAAAAGTATTTAGTCAGCCACCAATTGTGCAAGTTCTCCCACTTAAAGAGATGAGAGAGGCCTGTAATTTTCATCATAGGTACACGTCAACTATGACAGACAAAATGAGAAAAAAATTCCAGAAAATCACATTGTAGGATTTTTAATGAATTTATTTGCAAATTATGGTGGAAAATAAGTATTTGGTCAATAACAAAAGTTTCTCAATGCTTTGTTATATACCCTTTGTTGGCAATGACACAGGTCAAACGTTTTCTGTAAGTCTTCACAAGGTTTTCACACACTGTTGCTGGTATTTTGGCCCATTCCTCCATGCAGATCTCCTCTAGAGCAGTGATGTTTTGGGGCTGTCGCTGGGCAACACGGACTTTCAACTCCCTCCAAAGATTTTCTATGGGGTTGAGATCTGGAGACTGGCTAGGCCACTCCAGGACCTTGAAATGCTTCTTACGAAGCCACTCCTTCGTTGCCCGGGCGGTGTGTTTGGGATCATTGTCATGCTGAAAGACCCAGCCACGTTTCATCTTCAATGCCCTTGCTGATGGAAGGAGGTTTTCACTCAAAATCTCACGATACATGGCCCCATTCATTCTTTCCTTTACATGGATCAGTCGTCCTGGTCCCTTTGCAGAAAAACAGCCCCAAAGCATGATGTTTCCACCCCCATGCTTCACAGTAGGTATGGTGTTCTTTGGATGCAACTCAGCATTCTTTGTCCTCCAAACACGACGAGTTGAGTTTTTACCAAAAAGTTATATTTTGGTTTCATCTGACCATATGACATTCTCCCAATCCTCTTCTGGATCATCCAAATGCACTCTAGCAAACTTCAGACGGGCCTGGACATGTACTGGCTTAAGCAGGGGGACACGTCTGGCACTGCAGGATTTGAGTCCCTGGCGGCGTAGTGTGTTACTGATGGTAGGCTTTGTTACTTTGGTCCCAGCTCTCTGCAGGTCATTCACTAGGTCCCCCCGTGTGGTTCTGGAATTTTTGCTCACCGTTCTTGTGATCATTTTGACCCCCACGGGGTGAGATCTTGCGTGGAGCCCCAGATCGAGGGAGATTATCAGTGGTCTTGTATGTCTTCCATTTCCTAATAATTGCTCCCACAGTTGATTTCTTCAAACCAAGCTGCTTACCTATTGCAGATTCAGTCTTCCCAGCCTGGTGCAGGTCTACAATTTGGTTTCTGGTGTCCTTTGACAGCTCTTTGGTCTTGGCCATAGTGGAGTTTGGAGTGTGACTGTTTGAGGTTGTGGACAGGTGTCTTTTATACTGATAACAAGTTCAAACAGGTGCCATTAATACAGGTAACGAGTGGAGGACAGAGGAGCCTCTTAAAGAAGAAGTTACAGGTCTGTGAGAGCCAGAAATCTTGCTTGTTTGTAGGTGACCAAATACTTATTTTCCACCATAATTTGCAAATAAATTCATAAAAAATCCTACAATGTGATTTTCTGGATTTTTTTTCTCTCAATTTGTCTGTCATAGTTGACGTGTACCGGCCTCTCTCATCTTATTAAGTGGGAGAACTTGCACAATTGGTGGCTGACTAAATACTTTTTTTCCCCACTGTATATATTATTCCTTCTCACAACTATCTACGCGCTCTCCTCCTCTAACTTTTTCCCTTCGCTTGTGGACTTCAGTGCACAACACATCAGCTGTCTGTGACCAGGTGAAAAAACCTTTCCAAGCCAAACCTTCATATCATGACTGCTAACCGCTACACACAGCCTACATCGTTGTCACTTCATAGTCTACCTAGCTACTTAAAGTAACGCATTAGTAAACCCGCTACAATCATGTAGTACAGTGTACAGTCAGAAAGCAGTTTAGCAGTTACACCGGCGGGCCCCGGTGGCACAAAACCTTACCTTGACTTGGAAGAGATCCAGTGTTGGATAGCCATAGCCAGCTAGCTAACATAGCATACCTCTCTGTTTGAGCCTGGTGTTTGAGTAGGCTAAACTAGCTAGCTGCATTGTCAGCTAAGTGAAAGTGAAAGTTTTAAAAAATACAACCAAATATAGCTACTTCTCGCTCTCTCTCTCTCTTGCTTCTCCTTAATTTTGGAAGAAATTAATTTGTTAAAAACTGGTCAACTACTGTCTTTCTCTCTCTTTGAGTCAACTACTTACCACATTTAATGCGCTGCAGTACTAGCTAGCTGTAGCTTATACTTTCAGTACTAGATTGATTCTCTAATCTTTTGATTGGGTGGACAACATGTCAGTTCATGCTGCAAGAACACTGATAGGTTGGAGGATGTGCTCCGGAAGTTGTCATAATTACTGTGAAAGTCTATGGAAGGGGTTGAGAACCATGAGCCTCCTAGGTTTTGTATTGAAGTCAATGTACCCAGAGGAGGACAGAAGTTAGCTGTCCTCCGGCTACACCATGGTGCTACCCTACAGAGTGCTGCTGAGGCTACTGTAGACCGTCATTGTGTTTTAATCAATTATTTGGTGACATATGAATATATGTAGTATAGTTTATCTAAAAGGGATAACTTTTTTAATTTTCACTATTTTTAATTTTATGAAATTCACTGAGGAGGATGGTTCTCCCCTTCCTCCTCTGAGGAGCCTCCACTGCAGTCCAGGGATATTTCACCCGATCTTGATAAGAAATTACCATACTTTTTAAAGCCAACATTGTTTTTTTTTCTTTCTGTACTTTTACCCCTTTTTCTCCCCAATTGGTAGTTACAGTCTTGTCCCATCGCTGCAACTCCCGTACGGACTCAGGAGAGGCGAAGGTCAAGAGCCATGCATCCTCCGAAACACGACCCTGTCAAGCCGCACTGCTTCTTGACACACGGCTCGCTTAACCCGGAAGCCAGCCGCACCAATATGTCAGAGGAAACACTGTACAACCGAAATCAGCTTGCATCCGCCCAGCCCGCCACAAGGAGTTGCAAAAGCACAACGGGACAAGGACATCCCGGCCGGCCAAACCCTCCCCTAACCCGGACAATTGTTCACCACCTCATGGGTCTCCCGGTCACAGCCAGCTGTGACACAGCCCGGGATCAAACCCAGGTCTGTATTGACGCCTCAAGCACTGCGATACAGTGCCTTAGACCGCTGCGCCACTCGGGAGGCCACGCCAACTTTCTTTTTAAAGACAAGTTGTAATTAATGGATTACATAAATTATAATAACAATAGGTTAGACCAGGGGTGTCAAACTCATTTTAGCTCAGGGGCCACATGGAGGAAAATCTATTCCCAAGTGGGCCGGACCGGAAAAATCATGGTATATATAACTTAAAAACAACAACTTCAGATTGTTTTCTTTGTTTTAATACGATCAACATACAACATAAAGCTGGAGCCTGAGGACAGTGTGTCCAAAATAGTACAAGCACAACATCACTATTAATCATAAAACACGTCAAGTTTATTTGAAAATTCTAAAGAAAAAGAACACACAAACACACAATGCCTCAGTGATTAACAGAACTGTTTCACAGATCACAGAACTATATCAGGGTGTCATTTGTCAGGCAGAAATGTAGATAAAAATAATGAAATCCTGTTCCCCAAACAAGTGCAAGAACCACAGAGTCAAGAATAGGTTAAATATACAAATAAAATAAAATCAATTAAAAACAATAGCACATCAACATAAAAACATATAAACATAAAGCTGGAGCCTGAGGACAGTGTCCAAAAGCACAACATCACTATTAATCATAAAACACCTCAAGTTATTTGAAAGTTCTGAGGACAAAGAACACACAAACACACAATGCCTCAGTGATTCACAGAAGTATATCACAGATCACAGAACTATATCAGGGTGTCATTTCTCAGGCAGAAATGTAGATAGAAATAATGAAATCCTGTTCCCCAAACAAGTGCAAGAACCACAGAGTCAAGAATAGGTTAAATATACAAATAAAATAAAATCAATTAAATACAATAGCACATCAACATAAAAACATATAAACATAAATCTGAAAGCGTTGCTCAAACTCCCGTAACAGTCCCGTTATTTTATCTTTGAACCGCTTCATGTCTGCCACATGTTGGGTCGCGCACACATTTTTTCAGACAGGGGAAGTGAGCTGCATCACCACCGGCAAGTTGCGTCTCCCACAATGACAGCTTCAACTTGAAAGAACGTATGCTGTCATAATACTGCGTGACAACTTTGTTGCGCCCTTGCAGCTGTTTGTTCAAGTTATTCAGGTGCTCTGTAACATCCACCATAAATGCAAGGTCCTGCATCCATTCTGCGGAATGAAATTCTAACACTGGTTTGCCCTTTTCTTCCATGAACTGTTCAATTTCTTCTCGTAAATCAAAGAAACGCCTCAGCACAGCACCTCGGCTTAACCATCTTACCTCAGTGTGGTATGGCAGGCCATAGATGTGGTCTTTCTCTCTGAGAAGGCTGTCAAACTGACGGTGATTCAGGCTTCTGGATCGGATGAAATTAACAGTTTGGATGACCACCTTCATGACGTTATCCATCTTTAATGACTTGCAACACAAAGCCTCCTGGTGCAAAATACAGTGAAAAGTCAAAAAATCACGTCCTCCATTTGCAGATTGCACTTTCTCTCTGAACTTTGTCACAACGCCTGCTTTTTTCCTGATCATTGAGGGCGCACCATCTGTAGCCAGGCTGACAGCGCGGGACCAGTCCACTCCGACCCTGTCCAGCGCGCCCGACGAGTGCGGTAAAAATATCAGCTGCTGTCGTTGTATCTGTCACCGGCACCAACTCCACGAACTCCTCGGTGACGGTCAATGTGTCATCAACTCCGCGGATGAAAATGGCCAGTTGTGCAACATCTGTAATGTCCGTGCTTTCATCAATTGCAACCGAAAACGCAATAAATGACTTTACTTTTTGCTTCAACTGGCTGTCCAAATCCACTGAAAGATCGGAAATCCTGTCTGCAACTGTGTTTCTTGTCAGGCTGATATTTGCAAAAGCCTGCCGCTTTTCAGGGCACACAATCTCCGCTGCCTTCATCATGCATGTTTTTACAAATTCACCCTCACTAAATGGTTTTGAAGCCACTGCGATTTCATTAGCAATGAGGTAGCTAGCTTTCACTGCAGCGTCACTGATGTCTCGGCTGTGAGTAAACACAGACTGCTGTTTCTTCAGACCCGCCAACAGTTCATTCACCTTCTCTCATCTCCGCTGTCCTTGAAAGTTGTCATATTTGTCGGCATGAAGACTCACATAGTGGCGACGAAGTTTATATTCTTTCAGCACTGCAACATGCTCTGAACACACCAAACATACAGCTTTCCCATTCAATTCCGTGAAAAAATAGGATGACCATTTTTCTTGGAACACTCTGCACTCTGCGTCCACTTTTCTCTTTTTTGACAGAGACATATTGAGGCAATGAGGGTGCCAAAGCACATAATGTTAAAAGTAGAAGCCGTAATAAATATCGCGGGCAAAACAAAGTAGCTCATTGGCTGCACGTCCTTGACCTACTTGCTCTGCCCCGGTATAAACAGTTTGCTTGCTTAACACAATTGCTATTGCGCCATCCAGTGGACGCAATTGGAACAGCAGTTTATTTTATTGAAAAATTGCAGCGCATTTTTATACTTTACAATTTTTTTTAAATATTTTTTTTATATTTTTTTTTCAAAATCATCTCGCGGGCCGGATTAAACCCGTTTGCGGGCCTGATCCAGCCCGCAGGCCGGACGTTTGACACCCCTGGGTTAGACCAAGATTCATTTTCAATTCATACAAGGTGTCGGGTGCCTAGTTAAATAAAGGTTAAATAAAAATAAATAAATAACAATTGTCAAATAGATCATTCGTCCTAAAAGCAGGATCAATTTGTTCAATTGATAATACCCACCAGAGAGCGGAATATTCTTGAACATTTTTGGCAGCAATCAGGAATAACAGATAACCTCAACATACGCTTTAAGGAGCGGTAAATCAGTGGCTAGTGATGGTTGCAATTGAGATCAGCTGTGCGGCTGATTTTTGCGCGTATTTATGTTTTTTAACCAGAGATGACCTTGAGTTAGTACGCTGGCCAATGTTCGTTGCAATAGGCTCCATATGTTTAAATTGAGGAATACAAAATAGAAAAGAGCTGATGTTGCACTATGATTCACACATAGCATACAGAATGTTACACCCCTTTTCTTTGGAAAAATCTAACACGGACAGTAAAAACATGCATCTATATTGTGCCATTGCTGTTGCGTCAGTCACCCATCATCATAACAAAATGTATTTTTTCTACCTTTACTCAATAACCATACAAGAAAAAACATGTTATACATTGCTCTGTGTATTTGTCATACAAAGAGAAACTGGGAGTGGTATATGTGATAAAGCCATATAGCTTACAAGAGCAAGTGAATATGTTGTTGAGTAATGTAGTCTACTCTGGGAAACATGTTTTCTGTGATTTCCAGCCTACCACAGTATTTCAATGTTTTGCAAAGTAGGATGGAGAAACGGTCACCTCTCAGCTAAACAACCACTGGGGCATCTATTGTGGGCAAAAAACAGGTGTAACATTCATAAGCAGAAACCTAAACAGATTATTACACCTGTGAAAACTACAACTATATATCTGCCCTGTTTTGATTTGATTTCTCTCAAATGCAACCTTTTGGGGGTTTTCTCACACTGATGCCCACTTGACAATATAACGCCTCACTTCATGGTTTAATATTAATAACTACAAAAAACTGTCCAAATTTGAGTTTTCAAACTCTTAGAAACCAACAAGATCTTTAAAATGTGATGTTTAAAATATGTCATCTGTAACAGCCTAAAGAATGTATCCTACAAATAAATAAAGTGTATTACAATTTGCTATACAGACCACTAACGGAGATTGTGTGTCATATTAAATGAATCCCAATACAATATGATGAATATAGCAAGTCACAGACAACTGTAAAATGATTTAGTGTATAGTTTTTGTTCAGGTGTTGATAAGATCTGATGTCTCCATGCATGCCCATCATGAGGACTATATGGCCAATAAATTATTTGTCTTTAGGGTTAGGGTTAGGGCCTGGGCAAAGGTTAGGGTTACTGCTGCAAGTATATTGTCATAACTAATAATTATAATATTTGTTGCACTGTAATTACATTGTAGTTACACAGTAATAACCAGTTAGCCTTGAGCTAGCCTCGAGCCAGGCCCATCTCCCAGCTATCTACCTCTCTGTCAACCGGACGGGACCTCCTAGTGTCGACACGGAGCCCCGCCGATCCATCACGACTGATCTGACGACGTAATCGTCTGATGTGGTTTCAACAGGCTTCCCGTTGCGACGACCACAAAGATCCATCTGCTAGCCCCGGCCCGCTAGCACACGCAATCAACAGCCGTGCCTCCTGCTCGCCTGTGCTGTAGCAGCCTACGAACTGCTCCCGGACTTACCTATTGCTGTTCACTGGACCTTATAATCACTCAGCTACACAGCTAATGCCTGCTGGACTGTTCCTTTACACGGTACCGCATCCTGTTTATGTTTAGCCTCAGCCCAAACTCTGTCGCTATTACCAGCTGTTGTCTTAGCTCTCTCGAATAACACCTGTGATTGCTTTATGCCTCTCTCCCATGTCAATATGCCTTGCTTATTGCTGTTTCGGTTATTTCTTATTGTACTATTTCACTGTAGAGCCCCCAGTCCAGCTCAACCTGCCTTAGATAGCTCCTTTGTCCCACCCCCCATACACGCGGAAACCGACTCAATTGGTGCCTCCAGTGATGCTATCTCTTTCATCGTTACCCAACGCTTAGGTTTCCATCCACTGTACTCATATCCTTCCATATCCTTGTCTGTACATAATGCCCTGAATCTATTCTACAACGCCCGGGAAATCTGCCCCTTTTTTTCTCTGTACCCAACGCACCAGAAGACCAGTTCTTAAAGCCTTTAGCTGTATCCTTATTCTACTCCTAATCTGTTCCTCTGGTGATGTAGAGGTTAACCCAGGCCCTGTAGCCCCCAGTATCACTCCTACTCCCCAGGCGTTATCATTTGTTGACTTCTGTAACCGTAAAAGCCTTGGTTTCTTGCATGTTAACATCAGAAGCCTCCTCCCTAAGTTTGAGTTATTCACTGCGTTAGCACACTCCGCCAACCCTGATGTTCTAGCAGTGTCTGAATCCTGGCTTAGGAAGGCCACCAAAAATGCAGAAATGTCCATCCCCAACTACAACATTTTCTGTCTTGATAGAACTGCCAATGGGGGTGGGGTTGCAATCTACTGTAGAGATAGCCTGCAGAGCTCTATCATACTATCCAGGTCTGTGCCCAAACAGTTTGAGCTTCTACTTCTAAAAATCCACCTTTCCAGAAATAAGTCTCTCACTGTTGCTGCTTGCTACAGACCCCCCTCAGCCCCGAGCTGTGCCCTGGACACCATATGTGAACTGAGTGCCCCCCATCTATCCTCAGAGTTCGTACTGCTTGGTGACCTAAACTGGGATATGCTTAACACCCCGGCCAACCTACAATCTAAACTAGATGCCCTCAATCTCACACAAATTATCAACGAACCTACCAGGTACAACCCTAAATCTGTAAACATGGGCACCCTCATAGATATCATCCTGACAAATGTACCCTCTAAATACACCTCCGCTGTCTTCAACCAGGATCTCAGCGATCACTGCCTTATTGCCTGCGTCCGTAATGGGTCCGCGGTCAAACGACCACCCCTCATCACTGTCAAATGCTCCCTAAAACACTTTAGCGAGTAGGCCTTTCTAATTGACCTGGCCCGGGTATCCTGGATGGATATTGACCTCAGTAGAGGATGCCTGGTTGTTCTTTAAAAGTGCTTTCCTCTCAATCTTAAATAAGCATGCCCCATTCAAAAAATTCAGAACTAAGAACAGATATAGCCCCTGGTTCTCCTCAGACTTGACTGCCCTTGACCAGCACAAAAACATCCTGTGGCGTACTGCATTAGCATCGAAAAGCCCCCACGATATGCAACTTTTCAGGGAAGTCAGGAACCAATATACACAATCAGTTAGGAAAGCAAAGGCTAGCTTTTTCAAACAGAAATGTGCATCCTGTAGCACTAACTCCAAAAAGTTTTGGGACACTGTAAAGTCCATGGAGAATAAGAGCACCTCCTCCCAACTGCCCACTGCACTGAGGCTAGGAAACACTGTCACCACCGATAAATCTACAATAATCGAGAATTTCAACAAGCATTTTGCTACGGCTGGCCATGCTTTCCACCTGGCTACCACTACCCCGGCCACCAGCTCTGCACTCTCCGCTGCAACACCATTTTGTATACATCTGGCCCTTCATTGGACACTGTGTTAACAAACCTCCAAACAAGCTTCAACGCCATACAACACTCCTTCCGTAGCCTCCAACTGCTCTTAAACACTAGTAAAACTAAATGCATGCTCTTCAATCGAACGCTGCTGGCACCCGCCCACCCGACTAGAATCACTACTCTCTGCAGGTCTGACCTAGAGTATGTGGACAACTACGAATACCTAGGTGTCTGGTTAGACTGTAAACTCTCCTTCCAGACTCACATTAAGCATCTCCAATCAAAAGTTAGATCTAGAATCGGCTTCCTATTTCGCAAACAAAGCCTCCTTCACTCATGCTGCCAAACATGCCCTCGTAAAACTGACTATCCTACCGATCCTTGACTTCGGCGATGTCATTTACAAAATAGCTTCCAACACTCTACTCAGCAAATTGGATGTAGTCTATCACAGTGCCATCCGTTTTGTCACCAAAGCCCCATATACTACCCACCACTGTGGCCTGTACGCTCTTGTTGGCTGGCCCTCACTACATATTCGTCGCCAAACCCACTGGCTCCAGGTCATCTATAAATCACTGCTAGGCAAATCCCTGTCTTATCTTAGCTCACTGGTCACCATTGCAACACCCACCCATAGTCTGTGCTCCAGCAGGTATATCTCACTGGTCATCCCCAAAGCCAACACCTCCTTTGGCCACCATTCCTTCCAGTTCTCTGCTGCCAATGACTGGAACAAACTGCAAAAATCTCTGAAGCTGGAGACTCTTATCTCCCTCACTAACTTTAAGCATCAGTTGTCAGAGCAGCTTACCGATCACTGAACCTGTACACAGCCATTCTGAAATTAGCCCACCCAACTACCTCATCCTCATATTGTTATTTACATTGTTATTTATTTTGCTAATTTGCACCCCAGTATCTCTATTTGCACATCATATTTTGCACATCTATCATTCCAGTGTTAATACGAAATTGTAACTATTTTGCACTATGGCCTATTTATTGCCTTACCTTCCATAACTTACTACATTCGCACACACTGTATATATATTTTCTGTTGTATTTTTGACTTATGTTTTGTTTACCCCATATGTAACTCTGTGTTGTTTTTATCGCACTGCTTTGCTTTATCTTGGCCAGGTCGCAGTTGTAAATGAGAACTTGTTCTCAACTGGCTTACCTGGTTAAATAAAGGTGAAATAAAAATAAATAAAAATAAAAATAACAGCACTGTGATGTAAAGTGTTACCTTACCTTCTGGTCCACTATTGAACATACGAGCTCCTTCACCGCAGATAGCCCGGACAGATCGCTGGCGTCCAGGTTCACCGTTTCCCTGGTGAGTCCGATCTGGAGAAGAAAAGACACTCCGTGGAAAGAGCACCCGGAGTTGGTGGGGCTCCGGGCGCTGAGACTCCCATTTGACAGCCGACTGTAGAGTGTTGCCGGCGGGCTTGGAGATGGCGAAGGAGTCGGTGGGGCCACTGGATTCGGAGCCACAGAGAGGGCGCACAGTCTGGGTAAGGGTGGAGGGGAATAACTGCTGCAGGCAGACATTGGCTGTCTTATGTCTTCTTGACGAGGTAAAGAGGCAAAGTTGACCGACATTGAACGTATTATTTCGAATAGCAGCTCTCAAGTTCTATTCAACAACATCGGGTATATTGAAGCATCTTGGTTATTTGTTTAGAATATCCAGTTGGTTGAATAAGTTATAGATCATTCGGGGAAAAAACGAATTATAGCAGCACCGTTTAGCCTACTTTTACAAATAAGACATATTTGATGTAATACTGAACATGAACTCTATAAAAAATAAACAATTACTCTGAAGTGTAAATTGTGCCCATTCCTCTTCGACAGCTCACACGAGGTACATAACAATAAATAATGTTTCAATGAAAACCTGTTGATTCTTCCTCCATTTTCAGCTCTACACCACTCTGATGACAAAGTGCTTCTGCAAAAAGCCCCCAACCATTGGAGAATGTTAAGCCCCAGCGCAGCAAAAGCCAGTTCTTATGGTGAGTAGAAGAAACAGCCACAGCGCAGCTCTCCTCAGTTGCAACTCCATGTAGTAGAACGTTTCTCATTCCCCGTAAATCATCTGGTAACAAAAAAAACTATAGATGAGAGTAGGTAATGGAGAACATTTATGAGGGGGGAAAACACTCCTGTCGGATCAATGAGTCAGATTATTGATTGATTTGCCAACAATTACTGTAAATGAATAGGCTGCAAAACAGCTTGTATTGTATACAATCATTTAATATAACCCTTTAACGGGGATTAATAATAACAACAATAGAATAACAGTATTATTATTATCATCACTTGTTGTGCCTTTGCATAATGAATTTCAACTTGCCTAACACATCTGAAACCAAGACACATCTGGATATGTGCTCTCATTTTAGTGGGAGAGGTCAAACATGTAGTAGGACTAGCTGTACATAGCCTATGCTTGATCTATTACACTTATAAATGCCCCCACAAAGCCTGTAGACGTGTATTTTGATAAGGACTCTTTGAAATACATTTACCTTTTTGAAAAGGGCGGTTTTCACTCTCTGGAGATGAAAAATGTGTGTGTTAATTCTAATCTTCCAAGAAGTTCGAACGCTTGAACTGTGAAATCACGATGGTCGGGTGTGAGTGTTTAGATTTGGCTCCAAACTCACTATTTTGGCCTGAATGCAAAGCCTGAGTATTTTGCCAACTGTACTACTTTCCTTTCCAAACTTTCTTCATGTAGCCAGATAGCAACCAGTTCATCAGTATCCTATTATCGCACTGTAATATGCCGCGTTCATTTACATGTCGGAACTAGGAAACTCAGAAATGTCCGACTTCCTAACTGGTTGAACGCGGAACGTGCATATCTACAAGTCGTAAATGTCCGTGTTTACTAGTTCCGACTAGTGAGTGAGCGCCGCATTAACCCTCCCGTCCCCACTCATTCGGTAACAACACAGCACAGGGCTTTCTGGTACTGGAAGTTCTAGTCTTTGATCCGCGCGCCATCAGTTGATGGTGCGGATGGACAAGAAGAACGACATTACCCGCGAGGCTTTGGGTGTGTGACGCTCTTGAATTATAGGCTATTTTCTCAGCTATTTATCCCAGTTATTCTCAAAGCTCTATGATGGCTGTAGTATCTGCGACCTCTAACGGCGCAGATGAAAACCCCGTTGCGATAAAAGAGGATAAGAAAGGATGGTTATCCAAGCGCACTCATTTTACACACCGGTGGAGACGCGCATGGTTTCAGTTGAAAGAAAGTCTACTGTTGTATGGTGAAAATGAAGAGGTAAGAAGGCAACAGGTAGTTAGTTACCTATGCAACATGTCACGCAAGCTAAGAGTAAATTGTCCTTTAGGAGACAGCATTTTTGCCCCTATGTTTATGACAAAGTAGCCTATAATATAGCTATGCGACCAAGCGTTACATTGTAACTTTCAGCGCTGTCAGTGCAACATGTTCCCCTACTTCCTACTGTGTTGTCCTGTTACCATAGCAGCAGGCCGTTTACTGACGTCTACAGTAGCAAAGTGGCAAGGTATCGCTTAGCTGGGTGTTTTGAACACTGTTAAAGGAATACAAAGTCAATAAAAAGTAGGGTATTGTTAATTAGTCTACATGTATCCTTGGCATGTCGAGACAGTAGGCTATATTACATTTACTTTGGCATTTTATTACAAGGCAGCAACCTATAGGCCTAGTTCATACAGTGAGGGAAAAAAGTATTTGATCCCCTGCTGATTTTGTACGTTTGCCCACTGACAAAGAAATGATCAGTCTATAATTTTAATGGTAGGTTTATTTGAACAGTGAGAGACAGAATAACAACAAAAAAATCCAGAAAAACGCATGTCAAAAATGTTATAAATTGATTTGCATTTTAATGAGGGAAATAAGTATTTGACCCCCTCTCAATCAGAAAGATTTCTGGCTCCTATGTCTCTTTTATACAGGTAACGAGCTGAGATTAGGAGCACACTCTTAAAGGGAGTGCTCAGTTTGTTACCTGTATAAAAGACACCTGTCCACAGAAGCAATCAATCAATCAGATTCCAAACTCTCCACCATGGCCAAGACCAAAGAGCTCTCCAAGGATGTCAGGGACAAGATTGTAGACCACAAGGCTGGAATGGGCTACAAGACCATCGCCAAGCAGCTAGGTGAGAAGGTGACAACAGTTGGTGCGATTATTCGCAAATGGAAGAAACATGAAAGACCTGTCAATCTCCCTCGGCCTGGGGCTCCATGCAAGATCTCACCTCGTGGAGTTGCAATGATCATGAGAACGGTGAGGAATCAGCCCAGAACTACACGGGAGGACCTTGTCAATAATCGCAAGGCAGCTGGGACCATAGTCACCAAGAAAACAATTGGTAACACACTACGCCGTGAAGGACTGAAATCCTGCAGCGCCCGCAAGGGCCCCCTGCTCAAGAAAGCACATATACAGGGCCGTCTGAAGTTTGCCAATGAACATCTGAATGATTCAGAGGAGAACTGGGCGAAAGTGTTGTGGTCAGATGAGACCAAAATTGAGCTCTTTGGCATCAACTCAACTCGCCGTGTTTAGAGGAGGAATGCTGCCTATGACCCCAAGAACACCATCCCCACTGTCAAACATGGAGGTGGAAACATTTTGCTTTGGGGGTGTTTTTCTGCTAAGGAGACAGGAGAACTTCACCGCATCAAAGGGATGATGGACGGGGCCATGTACCGTCAAATCTTGGGTGAGAACTTCCTTCCCTCAGCCAGGGCATTGAAAATGGGTTGTGGATGGGTATTCCAGCATGACAATGACCCAAAACACACGGCCAAGGCAACAAAGGACTGGCTCATGAAGAAGCACATTAAGGTCCTGGAGTGGCCTAGCCAGTCTCCAGACCTTAATCCCATAGAAAATCTGTGGAGGTAGCTGAAGGTTCGAGTTGCCAAACGTCAGCCTCGAAACCTTAATGACTTGGAGAAGATCTGCAAAGAGAAGTGGAACAAAATCCCTCCTGAGATGTGTGCAAACCTGGTGGCCAACTACAAGAAACGTCTGACCTCTGTGATTGCCAACAAGGGTTTTTCCACCAAGTATTAAGTCATGTTTTGTAGAGGTGTCAAATACTTATTTCCCTCATTAATATGCAAATCAATTCATAACATTTTTGACATGCATCTTTCTGGATTTTGTTGTTGTTATTCTGTATCTCACTGTTCAAATAAACCTACCATTAAAATTATAGACTGATCATGTCTTTGTCAGTGGGAAAACGTACAAAATCAGCAGGGGATCAAATACTTTTTTCTCTCACTGTATATGCGTTACAAATTGCACCCTATTCCCTTTGTAGTGTACTACTTTTGACCAGGGCCCATAGGATGTAGACTTTATTTGTATTACATTTTTATTTAACCTTTATTTAGCCAGGGAATCATGCTAAGACCAAGGTCTCTTTTGCAGATGAGCCCTGCATGGACACATCAATGAACAACAATTACACTATACACATCTATATACACATCAATTACGCTATACATACTGTATCGATATACACATAAATTACATAATACATGAAAAGCAAACACAAAACATGAAAAGCAAAACACAATCATATGAAACATACACGTTCTTCAGTGAAAAGGCCCTCTAACATCCGCCTGAATTGCCCTAGAGGCACCAACTCCACCAACTTTAAGGACCTTTGGAGATCATTCAACATGAGAGGCGCAAAAAAACAAAAAGCAGATGTACTCGGTGGAGATTGAAGGGGTCTCCAGGGTTATCCATCCCTGAGTCCGTGTCTTATAACTTATATGTCTGAAGGTTAACAATGAGGTAAGGTATGGCGGAGGTTTATGCAAGAGGGCTTTATAGACAAAAAGAGTACAATGCATCGATCTACAAGGCTTCAAAGAGAGCTAGCCTACTTTCTGATACAAAATGCAATGATGTTCACTGAACCTATCCCCCGTAATAAAGCGCAATGCGCTATGATAAACAATTGCTTCAATACAGTGTCAGCTGCATTCATATAGACAATATCGCCATAGTCAATAACCGGAATGAATGTTGACTGAATGATTTGTTTTCTGCTATTTAACGAAAGACAGGACCTGTTCCTATAGAAGAAGCCTATTTTAATTCTTAATTTCTTAACTAACTCATCAACATGCTTTTTTAAAGATAGCTTTTCGTCAATCCAGATGCCCAGATATTTATAAGCGGGGACATGGTCAATGAGGGCACCATTCAAAGTACGCATGCATAAATCATCAGATACATTTTACATGATTTGGAAAATAACATATACTTGGTTTTACCTGCATGAAGTACCATTTCAGTTCAACAAAGGCTTTCTGCAGGCCAATATAGGGAATATGGTGCCATTTGGGATGCACAATATATAGGGAATAGGGTGCCAATTGGGAAGCACAACATATCTGCCATCTAAATAAAACAACATCACTTCTCCTTCATCCAGAAGCTTCTGAAGACCATCAACCTGGTTGGGGCAGTGGTAGACGTTGTTGAAGGAGGAGACGGATCATTCGAATGGACTATTACTCCTAAGGACAGGAAGCGGACCTTCTTCCTCCGAGCTGGCACCATAGCAGAACAGCAGGGGTGGATGGAGGCTATATGTGAAGCACAGCTGAGCTCCAGGGACCATGCTACTAATGCATGTGTGGTGCAATAGATGATAACCTATTGGATTTTACATACACTGAACAAAAATATAAAAGCAACATGTAAAGTGTTGGTCCCATGTTTCATGAGCTGAAATAAAAGATCCCAGAAATGTTCCATATGCACAAAAAGCTTATTTCTCTCAAATGTTGTGCATAAATTTGTTTACATCCCTGTTAGTGAGAATGTCTCCTTTGCCAAGATAATCCATCCACCTGACAGGTGTGGCATATCAAGAAGCTGATTAAACAGCATGATCATTACACAGGTGCACCTTGTGCTGGGGACAATAAAAGGCCACTAAAATGTGCAGTTTTGTCACACAACACAATGCCACAGATGTCTGAAGTTTTTAGGGAGCGTGCAATTGGCATGCTGAATGTCCACCAGAGCTGTTGTTAGAGAATGTAATCTTAATTTCTCAACCATAAGCCATCTCCAACGTAGTTTTAGAGTATTTGGCAGTACGTCCAACTGGCCTCACAACTGCAGACCACGTGTAACCACGCCAGCCCAGGACTCCACATCCAGCTTCTTCACCTTCGGGATCGTCTGAGACCATCCACCCGGACAGCTGATGAAACTGTGGGTTTGGACAACCGAAGAATTTCTGCACAAACTGTCAGAAACCGTCTCAGGGAAGCTCATCTGCATGCTCGTCAACCTCACCAGGGTCTTGACCTGACTGCAGTTCAGCATCGTAACCGACTTCAGTGGGCAATTGCTCACCTTCGATGGCTACTGGCACGCTGGAGAAGTGTGCTCTCCACAAATGAATACCGGTTTCAACTGTACCGGGCAGATGGCAGACAGTGTGTATGGCATCGTGTGGGCGAGCGGTTTGCTGATGCCAACGTTGTGAACAGAGTGCCCCATGGTGGCACTGGGGTTATGATATGGGCAGGCATGCTGCTGACAATGAACACAATTGCATTTTATCGATGGCAATTTGAATGCACAGAGATACCATGACGAGAGTCTGAGGCCCATTGTCATGCCATTCATCCGCCGCCATCACCTCATGTTTCAGCATGATAATGCACGGCCCCATGTCGCAAGGATCTGTACACAGTTCCTGAAAGCTGAAAATGTCCCAGTTCTTCTATGGCCTGCATATTCACCAGACATGTCACCCCATTGAGCATGTTTGGGATGCTCTGCATCGACATGTACGACAGTGTGTTCCAGTTCCCGCTAATATCCAGCAACTTCGCACAGCCATTGAAGAGGAGTGGGACAACATTCCACAGGCCACAATCAACAGCCTGATCAACTCTATGCGAAGGAGATGTGTCGCGCTGAATGAGGCAAATTGTGTTTTTCCGATCCCCTCCTCTACCTTTTCTTAAGGTATCTGTGACCAACAGATCCATATCTGTATCCCACTCGTGAAATCCATAGATTAGGGCCTCATGAAAAACCATTTCATGAAGCTCCCGACGAACAGTTCTTGTGTTGACGTTGCTTCCAGAGGCAGTTTAGAACTCGGTAGTGATTATTGAAACCGAGGACAGACGATTTCTAAGCACTACACGCTTCAGCACTTGCCGATCCAGTTCTGTGAGTTTGTGTGACCTACCACTTCGCAGCTGAGCAGTTGTTGCTCCTAGACGGCAGCTCTAGCAGGGCAGAAATTTGACGAACTGACTTGTTGGAAAGGTGGCATCCTATGACGGTGCCACGTTGAAAGTCACTGAGCTCTTCACTAAGGCCATTCTACTGCCAATGTTTGTCTATGGAGATTGCATGGCTGCGTGCTCGATTTTATACACCGGTCAGCAACAGGTGTGGCTGAAATAGCCGAATCCATTCATTTGAAGGGGTGTCCACATACTTTTATATATAGCGTATTCTTGTTCAGTATAGATAGTTTTATACTTTTATATAGGCCTACTGGACTGTGGCAAGGTGTGATTTTTGTGTGTGAATGTTTTGGCAATAGGAGGCATGGCATTAATATGTTTGTTTTTTTACTTTATAGGTCATGCCCTAAGTCTTCCATATAATCAGTGCTGCTGAAATAACTTGAATTGTGTTTTTCACTATTTCACTTTTCACAATACTTCCCCCTATCAATCGTTATTTTCTTTCAGTTTAATGCTATTCTTTAGACAGCAATACTCTGCTACAAGACATTGGTAGGAAATCGACTTTTGCAGGACCTGTGCTTTTCATGCTACAAGATAAAAAAAAGTAGCCTAAGTAATTATTTGTGCTTCAACTCTGCAGTAGAACCGTAGAACTGTAGAACTGTGCTACGTGTATAATACATCATTGTTCTGACCTCCACCTCCTCTATCTTCATCTACATACAGCAGAGCCACTGGAACTGGCCACAATTTATTGTAAATATTGACAGTTAGTTGCCATGGTATAATTCCCTTTTACAGTAATCCTGATACTAAAAGATTGGCCTAATAGGTGAGTGTGACTGTGAGTGTGAGTGTGAGTGTGAGTGTGCGTGCGTGAGTTTTATGGAGTAGAAATGGAAAGACCTTTTAACAGGAAACACAGTAGTTGGAGGTTAAAGATTAAATGAAGGAAAGAGACGGCTGAGAAGTAGGTGGTACAACATAATGAAACTGGATCTGACAGCATGTAGAAAGAAAAATACAGATTGGCGCCAAACCTCAGGTTCAGTTGGAAAATGAAGGAAGGTCATCTCTACATGGATGTTCCTCTTATAGTCCAGTTCTCCTCCACCTTGGTGCCAGACACAGACCACCCTCTGAGAGGCATTCTTTGCATCCCAAATGGCACCCTATTCCTTATATAGCGGTCAAAAGTAGTGCACTATATAGGGAATAGGGTGCCATTTGGGACGTAACATTGATTGCCCAGGTTATGCACACTCATCCAAACATGCTGACAGAGAGGGAGAGGGAAAAAGAGTGTTTCAGACCTAAGTTCCATCGTCAGCAGAAAAATAAGTTGACTGTCAAGACAAATGAATGTTATGTTTAACAGCAAGTCTTGATATGCCAAAGTTTTCTAGTATGAGTCATTCACACATTTCTAAAGCAAAACACAGAGCTCTGTGTCAGACATCCAGTTCAACAAAGTATGTTGAAACTTTGGCTCCAGGCTCAGTGTGAGAGGCAGCTTCCCAAATGGCACACTATTCCCTATATAGTGCACTACTTTTGACCAGGGCCTATAGTCCACTTTCCAGGGCATAGGGTGCCATTTGGGATGTACCCAGTGTCTCAGCCAGGTTGTGTACAGTAACAAGCCTTGAAGCCAGACTCCCAAATAAAATCTCACTTTTTTCAGGTTTTACATATCTCAAAATGTATAGATGAAAGATTAATTTGCCATTTGGATCACTTCAAAATGATACAAATGAAGGTTTTACGAATTATAAGTACAGCCTTTATGTAGTGTTGTGGTGTCTCTCTTGTCGTGATGTGTGTTTTGTCCTATATATATATTTTTTAATCCCAGTCCCTGTCCCCGCAGGAGGCTTTTTGCCTTTTGGTAGGCCATCATTGTAAATAAGAATTTGTTCTTAACTGACTTGCCTAGTACAAATTGCAGGTCAGATTTCTCCAGGTAATTACGCCTATTGATAATTTATCTTGCGCACGTACTATCTGTCCCTCTGATCATTCCAGGAGTACAGCAACACATCAACAACATACACTACATTTAGATTTGTTACATTTACATTTTAGCAGACGCTCTTATCCAGAGCGACTTACAGTTAGTGAGTGCATACATTTTATTTATTTTTTCATACTGGCCCCCCGTGGGAATCGAACCCACAACCCTGGCGTTGCAAGCGCCAAAGGTATGTGGACACATGCTCGTTGAACATCGCATTCCAAAATCCTGGGCATTAATATGGAGTTGCTCCCCCCTTTGCTGCTATAACAGCCTCCACTCTTCTGGGAAGGCTTTCCACTAGATGTTGGAACATTGCTGCGGAGACTTGCTTCCATTCAGCCACAAGAGCATTAGTGAGGTCGGACACTGATGTTGGGCAATTAGGTCTGGCTTGCAGTCGGCGTTCCAATTCATCCCAAAGGTGTTCGATGGGGTTGAGGTCAGGGCTCTGTGCAGGCCAGTCAAGTTCTTCCACACGATCTCGACAAACCATATCTGTATGGACCTCGCTTTGTGCACGGGGGCATTGTCATGCTGAAACTTCCCCAAACTGTTGCCACAAAGTTGGAAGCACAGAATCGTCTAGAATGTAATTGTATACTGTAGTGTTACGATTTCCCTGAACTGGAACTAAGGGGCCTAGCCCGAACCACGAAAAACAGCCCCAGACCATTATTCCTCCTCCACCAAACTTTACAGTTGGCACTATGCATTGGGGCAGGTAGCGTTGTCCTGGCATCCGCCAAACCCAGATTTGTCTGTCTGACTGCCTGATGGTGAAACGTGATTCATCACTCCAGAGAACGCATTTCCACTGCTCCAGAGTCCAATGGCGCCGAGCTTTACACCACTCCAGCCAACGCTTGGCATTGCGCATGGTGATCTTAGGCTTGAGTGCGGCTGCTTGGCCATGGAAACCCATTTCATGAAGCTCCCAACCCACAGTTTTTGTGCTGATGTTGCTTCCAGAGGCAGTTTAGAACTTGGTAGTAAGTGTTGCAACCGAGGACAGACGATTTTTATGAGCTATGCGCTTCAGCACTCGGCAGTCCCGTTCTGTGAGCTTGTGTGGCTGAGCCCTTGTTAGTCCTAGATGTTTCCACTTCACAATAACAGCACTTATAGTTGATCGGGTCAGCTCTAGCAGGGCAGAAATTTGACAAACTGACTTGTTGAAAAGGTGGCATCCTATGATGGTGCCATGTTGAAAGTCACTCTGCTCTTCAGTACGGGCCATTCTACTGTCAATGTTTGTCTATGGAGATTGCATGGCGGTGTGCTCGATTTTATACACCTGTTAGCAACGGGTGTGGCTGAATTAGCCGAATCGACTCATTTGAAGGGTATCTAGCTATATCCCTCTCAACATAAACGAGACACATAAATGAGAGTTGAGTGATACATAATAAATGTGTAATTTTAGCTGACAAATGCATGTCGTAGCGGTTAATAATATTGGCTCCTGGCTGTCAGTACGTCTGTCTGTGCGACAGCTGACGATACACAGGAGCGCAGATTTGAAAACACTGGTGGGTGATGTGAGTCTGTCGTTACAAAGTTGCTTTGATGTTGGTAGGTTGAGCTTTGAATGAAGAATATTTTCCTAGTGCAATACTTGCTAGTTTGACCATATTTCAGAATTCTCAGCACGACCAGTGCCAGCAGCATGCTGAAAACTATGGATAATAACCACGAAAGCCAGCTCTGTCTACTGGTAAGTGAAGCTAGCTAGCTAATTTAGCTAGCTAGCAAACATATAGATCCACACACGCATTGCTTGCAAATGTGCATAGCCTACCGGTGGGTGATTAGCCTACAGCCAAATAAACATTAATGCACTTGCAAAATTTGCTGGAGTTTCTAGCTGACTAATTGTTTTCCACTTGGATGTAGAGTTTACTATTGCAACCTTTTGATGGCGAATTTATTCAACCCTATAGTTGCTGAGGGTCTACTTTTCCAGGCATGTTTGCACTGCAAGAGATCAAGCAGATAACGGCGCTACCGTTGCACCGCATTAGGCGGCCTATATTGTTGAACTTTGTAAATTATATGTAATTGAGAAATACATTTTACTGCTGTAACGTTCATAGCTGACTCTACTTGTACATTTTAATTTTGTATTATTCTTTATGTAAATCCGCGACACTCCATTTAGTATAACATGTTACGTTTTGTATGGTATATATTAATTTGTGGAAGTCCATCATCCATTTCGTATGATATGTTACAAATTACAATTTGTATAATATGTTATGAATTATCAAAATTTACAATATGTTACGAATTTGCAAACGTATGATATGTTACAAACTCAAATTTGTTGTGGCTAATGTTAGCTAGGTGGATAACGCTAACATTAGCTAGCTGGCTAACATTAGCTAGGCTAGGGGTTAAGTTTAAGTTTAGGAGTTAGGTTAAAGGGTTCATGTTAGGGTTAGAGTTAGGGGAAGGGTTAGCTAAAAGGGTTAAGGTTAGGGGAAGGGTTAGCTAACACGGTAAGTAGTTGCAAAGTAGCTAAAAGTAGTACGTAGTTGAAAAGCTGCTAATTAGCTAAATGCTAAAGTTGTCCCTGATGAGAGTAGAACACGCAACCTTTGGGTTGCTAGACATTCGCGTTATACACCCACCCATCCGCCCCGACCAACCAACCAACCACTCTCCTTTAATTTTTGCCCTAAGTAACCTTCTGTCTTATGTAACCGTACCAAACGTAGCATAGCATAGTAATTTGAGCATCTCTGATTTACATTTACTATGTTACGTCTAGTCTATGAGACCAGGCTGGATCGAAGGGTGGCTGGCCCAGCAGCTGCTTGAGAACTCTCAGATAGAGCATGTTATGATGTCTTGCCTGGTTTTGTTTACATTATGTCTTGCCTGGGTTTGTTTACATTGTCTTGCCTGGATTTGTTTACATTATGTCTTGCCTGGGTTTGTTTTGTCGCCCCCACAGTTTGATATTTCACAATCACAAATTATCACCAATGCTCAAGGCAGAACAAGAATGCATCAGTCACACAGGAAGTCTCATCTGAACACTGGACGTCTAGAGATACACTGACACTTGAAACCCCACCTCTTTAAGGAATACCTGGGATAGGATAAAGTAATCCTTCTACCCCCCAAAAATAAATAAATAAAAAATTTGTAAAGTGGTTGTCCCACTGGCTATCATAAGGTGAATGCACCAATTTGTAAGTCGCTCTGGATAAGAGCATCTGCTAAATGACGAAAATGAAAATGTAAGCGTAAAGCGTACTGCACTGAAAGAAACAGGTGTTACAAAGGCATTGATGGAGATTGTACTGTATATTGTGGAGGCACGCCAAGTCAAGGACCAAAAAGAAAACCTTTTATGACATTGCCGGTTTATTATCTTGCACACACATATACAGTACAAAAGATTATCTTATTGTTTAGACAATAAATTGTACACACACGCATGCACGCATGCAAGCACACACACACACAAACTCTTGTTACAGATAATGTCTATTTTTCGTCTCCGTGTAGCTCTCATACACGACATGGTTTTCCACTCTCAACAACAAAACCAACTGAAGGACAAACTGCTGCATTGATGAACCTGAGCGCCGTGCCCTTGTAACACCGATACATTTTCCTGGCCCACAGTGAATTTCCTCCAAACAAATCATTATTTTGTTCTATCAGTCTTGGCCTGTGGAAAACTACAGCATAGCAATACCCTGGAACACAAGCGTGTCAAGCATAGAAAGGAAAATATTGGTCAGAACAAGTTTATATTTCGGCAGAGCAGGGCTTACTTGTCAATGTCTGAACAAATTTTACATTGCATTCATTAATGAATACCCAACTAATCCTGTATATACAGTACAAGTCTGTATAGCGAGCCTAATGTTATAGTGATGGATTAGTCTGAGCATAGCGATCCTATTATATTGTATTCTGTATGTATGTAATTACAAGCTCACCTACATAGTCACGTAAAGAAAGTGCTGTTCTGAAGGGATATGCTTGTTCTAAATAGCCAATCTAAGCAGGTTAGTTATGGAGATACTGTAGATGCTGACTATGTTTTTAGTTGGTATATTGGGGGAGTTAGTATTGACTTCCCTGTCAGTATTCTCCAACTGCTAAAGTAAGTACAGATGTAGGATCTTAATTTGATCAACCTGATGTAGGATAACTTTTCTGCAATCCAGTACATTTAAAACATGTAGTGTATTTGAGGTTTAAAAAGTCTTCTGAAGTTTGTAATTTCCACTTTGAAATTCAAGACTTATTTTTCCCTTACGAAAAATGTATCAACCTCTACAAAAATGTCCATTAATTATAATCCACATAATATTTCACATTTCCTGTTGCTGCAGGATTATTTTCTTGCTGTAGCAAACTGGCTCAAATTAAGATCTTACATCTGTTACTACCTACTGGGCACAGACATGAATTCCAACACACTATCACAGCTTATTGTGAAATAGACACAAATTACTTATTCGAAATTCATGACAGTCCCCCCAAAAAGTCAACTTTTTCATGTTTTTTACACGATTTTCATCACAATGCATTTCGTGTGTATTACACAATTTAATTTTTTCACAACACATTTGTGTACATTACACAAATTCCAATTTGTTGTGGCTAACATTAGCTAGGCTAGCTAGGTTGCTAACGTTAGCTAAGCTAGGGGTTAGGGGATACGGTTAGGTTTAGGGGTTAAGGTTAGGGCTAGTTGACATGCTAGCTAAGTAGTTAAAGGGTTAGGTTTAGGAGTTATGTTATAGGGTTAAGGTTAGGGGAAGGGTTAGCTAACATGCTAAGTAGTTGCAAAGTAGCTAAAAAGTAGTAATAGTTGCAAAGTAGCTAATTAGCTAAAATACTACAGTACCAGCCAAAAGTTTGGACACACCTACTCATTCCAGGGTTTTTCTTTATTTTTACTATTTTCTACATTGTAGAATAATAGTGAAGACATCAAAACTATGACATAACACATATGGAATCATATTGTAACCAAAAAAGTGTTAAACAAATCAAAATATATTTTATATTTGAGATTCTTCAAAGTAGCCACCCTTTGCCTTGATGACAGCTTTGCACACTCTTGGCATTCTCTCAACCAGCTTCATGAGGTAGTCACCTGGAATCCATTTCAATTAACTGGTGTGCCTTCTTAAAAGTTAATTTGTGGAATTAATTCCTTCTTAATGCGTTTGTAACAATGACGCTGTGAGTCGAGAAGCAGGTGCAGGTGAAACGTTTAATAAAACAACAAACATGAAACGAGACAGCGTAACAGTGGCGATAAAGCATGAACACAGGAACAATACCGACAGCGTTTGAGCCAATCAGTTGTGTTGTGACAGGGTAGGGGTGGTATACAGAAGATAGCCCTATTTGGTAAAAGACCAAGTCCATATTATGGCAAGAACAGCTCAAATAAGCAAAGAGAACCGACAGTCCATCATTACTTTAAGACATGAAGGTCAGTCAATCTGGAAAATTTCAAGAACTTTGAAAGTTTCTTCAAGTGCAGTCGCAAAAACCATCAAGCACTATGATGAAACTGTCTCTTATGAGGACCGCCACAGGAAAGGAAGACCCTGAGTTACCTCTGCTGCAGAGGATAAGTTCATTAGATTTACCAGCCTCAGAAATTGCAGCCCAAATAAATACTTCACAGAGTTCAAGTAACAGACACATCTCAACATCAACTGTTCAGAGGAGACTGCGTGAATCAGGCCTTAATGGTCGAATTGCTGCAAAGAAACCACTACTAAAGGACACCAATAATAAGAAGAGACTTGCTTGGGCCAAGAAACACGAGCATTGGACATTAGACCGGTGGAAATCTGTCCTTTGGTCTGATGAGTCCAAATTTGAGATCTTTGGTTCCAACCGCCGTGTCTCTGTGAGACGCAGATTAGGTGTACGGATGATCTCTGCATGTGTGGTTCCCACCGTGAAGCATGAAGGAGGAGGTGTGATGGTGTGGGGGTGCTTTGCTGGTGACACTGTCTGTGATTTATTTAGAATTCAAGGTACACTTAACCAGCATGGCTACCACAGCATTCTGCAGCGATACGCCATCCCATCTGGTTTGGGCTTAGTGGGACTATAATTTGTTTTTCAACAGGACAATGACCCAAAACACAACTCCAGGCTATGTAAGGGCTATTTGACCAATAAGGAGAGTGATGTAGTGCTGCATCAGATGACCTGGCCTCCACAATCACCCGACCTCAACCGAATTGAGATAGTTTGGGATGAGTTGGACCGCAGAGTGAAGGAAAAGCAGCTAACGAGTGCTCAGCATATGTGGGAACTCCTTCAAGACTGTTGGAAAAGCATTCCAGGTGAAGCTGGTTGAAAGAATGCCAAGAGTGTGAAAAGCTGTGAAGGCAAAGGGTGGCTACTTTGAAGAATCTAAAATCTAAAATTTGTTTAACACTTTTTTGGTTACTACATGATTCCATATGTGTTATTTCATAGTTTTGATGTCTTCACTACTATTCTACAATGTAGAAAATAGTAAAAAATAAAGAAAAACCCTTGAATGAGTAGGTGTGTCCAAACCTTTGACTGGTACTGTAGTTATCCGTGATGAGATTCAAACACACAATCTTTGGCTTGCTAGATGTTCGCATTATACGCCCACCCATCCTCCTCTAGAACCTCCCTCGTTTCTGTCTTTATCTGTGATTGAAATGCACTGTATACAAAATCGTGTACTGCACACGAAAAAAAATACTTTTTCGTGTGCCTGTCACACATTTCCAACAAGCAATTAGAGTCTATTTCACAATAATCTGTGATACTGGGTTGATCAATCCAAAGTCTATTCCACGTTGGTTCAATGTAACTTCATTGAAATGAAGTGGAAACAACATTGATTCAACCCGTGTGTGCCCAGTGGGTAGGAGGAGGTTAGTCTACAGACAGTAGTAGAAGACGACCAACCTCCTGTTGTCAGAAGAGGGCAGTCTTCCCTTAAATAAAACTGTTACTTCTCAAGATGTTTTACAGGTTGTGAATTGTATTGCCAGACAAATGAATGCTACAATATCTCTACATATAATGGCAAAGCCTGTCATTTATCCAGTCTAAAACTATTTTTTCATTATGAACTTATTGATTAAATTAAACATGACACCCACCCACAATAAATGGTGTTGTTGTTCGTTTACACCCTTGTCATTATAAAATTCTTCTCATAACCCATGTAACCCAAACTCCCCATAAAACCCTTAAAAGGCCTGTCCCCTCATGTCTTGGGTGATATCACTGCCCCCACATCAATGTTGCCTGCTCTCTTCCCATGGGAAACCTTTGGGACCTAAAAAAAAGTCACATCAGGCAACACCCAACACATGAATAGATGGTTTGAGACTTAGAAAATATGAGGAGTCTAATTAGAGACCACTAGATCAAACTGTTGTGTGAGAATCTGTCCTGAGAAAGTTTGAGATAGCCTACATTAGAAAATAAATTTCTAACAACACACATTTTCTTCATAATAGTAGGTTAGGTTAGTGTATTGTATTATTTTCATAGAAACCTGTTGATTAATACATTCATGAAGTTTCGCAATAAACTTCGCTATTTGCCTGCAATAGACTCTAGTAGAATTGATATATGTAACGGTTTTAGTTGAATACGGTTGATGACCTGAACTGTAATCGGATATTCCCGCCCCCTCTCATTTTAGCGTTGCTGCACCGTGCTCTGTAAATTGTTTCCCCCCCATGCGATCAGTCTGTCGTCCGGGCTGAAGCGGGATTTCGTCGTAGTGACATGTCTACTAGGCCTACTATGTGGAATTATTGATTTTTCACCAAAGCTAACTTAAAAGATAAAGAAAAAAAAGCCGATTCAATTTTAGAGAGCACAATTTCAAAGAAATGGATCCCATAACAAAGTGGACTTCTAAACAAGTTGTCGATTGGATAAGAGGTGAGTTGATTAGCCTTCCTAATTCTAACATACACTGTTGCCATCAGAGTAGCCCAATGTGTAATACATTTTTGAATAGCCTATGTTTGTTTCACTTTAGTTATATAATTTGTTGTTAGGCTATAGCATAGTTAATTGCCTGTTAATTAATTAATTGCTCAACTTTCTGGTTTAATTCTATTTTTTTTCTCTCAGCGTTGTTGGGAAGGGCCCGTAAGTAAGCATTTCACTGTTGGTCTACACCTTTTGTTTACGAAGCATGTGACAAATACGATTTGATTTTGATTGGTTTTAGTAACCAATTAAATTAAATTCAAAATTGCCCCCTCTTGAGAATGTTGACTGAGAATGAGTGAATAACAGTGCTACAAATAGCAACAAAAGTTGCATTTGACAGTCGGTATCTATTAGAAGCACCCTAGTTGTTGAATTAAAACTTTGTAACAAAGTGTTTTATTGCTTGTTTGGGCAGCAATTAAGTCTCATCTTTAAAGCCATTTTAAAATGACATTTGATGAAAGGAAATTGTGTGCCAACGGGTAGAAGGGTTTATGTTTACTTGAACGTGCAGGTGCTCACTATGTGCTGTTGACAACCAAAGCTCAACTGTCACCTTGTATGAGCCCACTGGTAGGCTACCTTAAAAGGGTCAATCTGCAGTTGCTACATAAATTTTCTGGACTAATAAATGAATGATATACACTACCCGTCAAAAGTTTTAGAACACCTACTCATTCAAGGGTTTTTCTTTAATTTTGCTATTTTCTACATTGTAGAATAATAGTGAAGACATCAAAACTATGAAATAACACATATGGAATCATGTAGTAACCAAAAAAGTGTTAAACAAATCAAAATATATTTTATATTTTAGATTCTTCAAAGTAGCCACCCTTTGCCTTGATGACAGCTTTGCCCACTCTTGGCATTCTCTCAACCAGCTTCACCTGGAATGCTTTTCCAACAGTCTTGAAGAAGTTCCCACATATGCTGAGCACTTGTTGAATGCTTTTCCTTCACTCTACGGTCCGACTCATCCCAAACCATCTCAATTTGGTTGAGGTCGGGGGATTGTGGAGGCCAGGTCATCTGATGCAGCACTACATCACTCTCCTTCTTAGTCAAATAGCCCTTACACAGCCTGGAGGTGTGTTGGGTCATTGTCTTGTTGGAAAACAAATGATAGTCCCACTAAGCCCAAACCAGATGGGATGGCGTATTGCTGCAGAATGCTTTGGTAGCCATGCTGGTTAAGTGTGCCTTGAATTCTAAATAAATCACAGACAGTGTCACCAGCAAAGCACCCCCACACCATAACACCTCCTCCTCCATGCTTTATGGTGGGAAGAACACGTGGAGATCATCCGTTCACCCACACCGCGTCTCACAAAGACACAGCGGTTGGAACCAAAAATCTCAAATTTGGACTCCAGACCAAAGGACAAATTTCCACTGGTCTAATGTCCATTGCCTGTGTTTCTTGGCCAAAGCAAGTCTCTTCTTATTGGTGTCCTTTAGTAGTGGCTTCTTTGCAGCAAATCGACCATGAAGGCCTGATTCACACAGTCTCCTCTGAATAGTTGATGTTGAGATGGGTCTGTTACTTGAACTCTGTGAAGCATTTATTTGGGCTGCAATTTCTGAGGCTGGTAACTCTAATGAATTTATCCTCTGCAGCAGAGATAACTCTGGGTCTTCCATTCCTGTGGCAGTCCTCATGAGAGCCAGTTTCATCACAGCGCTTGATGGTTTTTGCGACTGCACTTGAAGAAACTTTCAAAGTTCTTGAAATGTTCCGTATTGACTACCTTCATGTCTTAAAGTAATGATGGACTGTCATTTCTCTTTGCTTATTTGAGCTGTTCTTGCCATAATATGGACTTGGTCTTTTATCAAATAGGGCTATCTTCTGTATATCCCCCTACCTTGTCACAACACAACTGATTGGCTCAAATGCATTAAGAAGGAAATACATTCCACAAATTAACTTTTAAGAAGGCACACCTGTTAATTGTAATGCATTCCAGGTGACTACCTCATGAAGCTGGTTGAGAGAAGGCCAAGAGTGTGCAAAGCTGTCATCAAGGCAAAGGGTGGCTATTTGAAGAATCTCAAATATAAAATATATTTTGATTTGTTTAACACTTTTTTGGTTACTACATGATTCCATATGTGTTATATCATAGTTTTGATATCTTCACTATTATTCTACAATGTAGAAAATAGTAAAAATAAAGAAAAACCCTTGAATGAGTAGGTGTTCTAAAACTTTTGACCGGTAGTGTATACCCATTGATTCTTGAAGAATATCTCATAAATGCCTCATGAGCTTAGTTCAACCCTATCAGAACCCAACATATAAGCTCCAATGTTTGTAAACATTGTAAATCTAAACAAACACCTAAAACTATCATTTTGATATCATGGATGGCCAGTCCTTGCATCCATAGCTCTGTCTATGAATTTGAGAGTGGTCACGTTTCTCTAGCCCCATCCCTAAGCTTTTTACCGGAACAGGGGTCGGAACAGGGGTCGGAACAGGGGTCGGAACAGGGGTCGGGGCTGGGAAAGATCTGTGTCCAGATTAGAAGGCTTTTCATTTGGCTGACTGTTTTCTGGAGTGTTTTCACGTGTGAAATGTACAGTGTGTTAAGGTGCTTTCACACCGAGCGGATGTGTTGATGACCTAAGAGCTGCTGCTACATGTATCCATTGAGGGAAGATTAGATTATGTTGCGGTTGTGCACATTATGTGAAAGCATGATAAACAAACTATACAATTGTACGAGTACAATTTAATTTGGCTAAGGACAGCTAGTACACAAACAATGATATTTTTGCATCACTAGACCTACTTAAATAACCTCAATTAGCTCCCTTTGTGCTTCACTCATTTCCAAAGCAGCCTATATACAGATGTAGGATCTTAATTTGATCACTGTTGCAGGACAACTTTCCTGCAATGCAGCACATTTAAAACGAGTGTATTTGAGATTTTAAAAGGCTTCTGAAGTTTGTAATTTTCACTTTGAAATTTCAGACTTGATCTTCCCTTACGATAAATGTATCAACACCTACAAAAATGTCCATAAGACTCTTTCACCTTACCACCACCTTATCAGGAGTGAACCCAACCAAGCCTCTGAGGAAACAGATCAACCTCCTCTTCCTGTTTATTTTTTAATTGTTCCTTATTATTACGGGCCCACCTACTACCACAGTCCAAAGGGTGACACGTCACATACGCTTACCTACCTGTTGCAGTTATGTGTGACCACTGGTCACTAACGACTACAAGGCCATGTTGTTTAAATTGATTACAGCTTAATGACACCACCAGAGCTTCTTCAAAGTATTTGTATTGAATAACATAAGATAGTCAGGATAGGCAGCTGCATTTACACGTAACACTGAATGAGTTATTGGCATGATGCTATACTAATGGTTAACCACATTATCACTACGCAGTTCAAACTAATGGTTGACCACATTATTAGTACGCAGTACACACTAATGGTTGACCACATTATCACTACGCAGTTCACAATAATGGTTGGCCTGAACTGACTCACTCAGAACCATACATCCTGGTTATGTGTTACCATTAGTTTCTCTGACGTACATGGGAACATAGATAGGAGAGGCTGTTATTCATTTCATATTATTATTATGACTATTTTATGTCTAATCATTTCTCAAAATAGCGGGGCATGGAAACTTTCTCTTCAGTGGCTGAGTCTCAAATGGCATTCTAAAGTGCACTAGGGCTCTGTTCAAAAGTAGTTCACTATATAGGGAATAGGATGCCATTTGGGACACAGTGTCTCCATCCAGTTTATATCAGTCAGAAGAAGTGTTTCCATGGGAACGAAAATGCCATTAATTAACCCTGCTACCTAAGGCAACCCTGTAACCTCTTCGCTACTCCCCAAACGTTGGAGAGATCTGTGAAGAGTAGGTACTGTCTGCGACTGGTTGTTTTGAACAGGATAAGCTACTATTACGCTAATTCTGGATTTTTCCCAGAACACACACACACACAATTGTTTTGTGTGGTCAAGGAAATCCTTTTTCCTCATGAATCTGTTTGCCTGAGATTGGGTGTTTCCTCTCTCGTTTCCTGTCTGAATGGGTTAGTGGAGTCTTATAAATAGTCTGAATGGGTTAGTGGCGTCTTATAAATAGTCTGAATGCTTTTGAATCACTCTCTCTTCCTTTCGATTGACGACCACCACCACCTCTGTTCTGTTGTGAGGGGTGAAGTAAATATTCCCTATGTTGTCCCCAGCTCTGCAGGTCCAAACTCCACTCATTTATTGCCTGTCAACCCCATACAGCACAACACGTGCCTTTGTGTGCTGTGATGAACTAGACAGAGGAAGTGTTCACTTCTATCAAACCTATTGAATATAGACAGGGTGCATGCTGCTAGCTTGTTAATGAACACACATATCACAGTTGGTTGGTTAAATGTTACCACTCACAACATAGTCTCGCAAACACATCAAATATGGTTTACTAGGCAAGGGAAGTGAAACACTTGATGAGGAAAGCAACCAAATTCTGGATGTGTCTGGGTTTTGTTTGTTTTTATGTTTCTGATAAATGATTAACTGGATTTTGCTGTGGAATGTGATTGCAGCCTGAGCCATGCACAATAGTTTACTGACCTCAACGACTTTCTCAGTAACCCACTTTTTCTTTGCAGAAATCTCCCTAATCAGATGAAGAGGTCAATATTCATACACTCTTAGAAAGAAATATGCTATCTAGAACCAATAAGGGTTCTTCATAGGATAACCCTTTGAAGAACCCTTTTGGTTCCTATGGGGACAGCCGAAGATCCCTTTTGGAACCCTTTTTTATAAGAGTGTAGAAACGACATGGTTCATCCTGTAAAGGGGTTATTTCCTTCATCATAAACACTTAAACACTCCTTTATAACACTGGTTTTGTGAACATGCATAGAGAAGAGATAAAACAGGATAATAGATTTGACTGGTCCACGGGGGAATTCAGTTCTAATTTATCAAGTTCTCATAGTTATCTGAAGGGCTGTCTCAAGTTGGAGCCATTTGTGGAATCTTGGGGTTCTGTCAACTGTCAATAGATCAGTGAAAACAATGAAGATGCTTCTGTCTGTTAGAGGTTGGTCAGTATAAAAGCAATAGAGTCGTACAGTGCTACTGCCTTTTGTACACAAACAACTAGCCCACTGTCAGTTCATTGGTTGTGAGGGCAGAGGGCCAGAGCTGTGAATACTTCATGGGAAGAAGGCTAGTAAAGAGACTGAGTGAATGAGAGAGAAAGAGGAGAGAGAAAGAGGAGAGAGAAAGAGGAGAGAGAAAGAGGAGAGAGAGGTGTAAAGAGAGAGGCCTTGCACCAGTCCCTCATTTGTAACAAAACCTTGAGAAACTAGGCCCCCCTAATACTCTGCTGTGTGCTTGTTAGCCACAGGATTTGGGAGATCGGGGCTGGGAATGATCTGTGTCCAGATTAGAAGGCTTTTCATTTGGCTGACTGTTTTCTGGAGTGTTTTCACGTGTGAAATGTACAGTGTGTTAAGGGGCTTTCACACCGAGCGGATGTGTTGATGACCTAAGAGCTGCTGCTACATGTATCCATTGAGGGAAGATTAGATTATGTTGCGGTTGTGCACATTATGTGAAAGCATGATGTTTATGTTTAGTCATTAGGAGACGCTCTTATCCAGAGCATACATTATTCATACTGGCCCCCCTGTGGGAATCGAACCCACAACCCTGGCATTGCAAACGCCATGCTCTACGAACGGAGCTACATCCCCTGATAAACAAACTATATTCCCTATATAGTGCACTACTTTTGACCAGGCTGTACGAGTACAATTTAATTCGGCTAAGGACAGCTAGTACACAAACAATGATATTTTTGCATCACTAGGCCTACTTAAATAACCTCAATTAGCTCCCTTTGTGCTTCACTCATTTCCAAAGCAGCCTATATACAGATGTAGGATCTTAATTTGATCACTGTTGCAGGACAACTTTCCTGCAATGCAGCACATTTAAAACTAGTGTATTTGAGATTTTAAAAGGCTTCTGAAGTTTGTAATTTTCACTTAGAAATTTCAGACTTGATCTTCCCTTACGAAAAATGTATCAATCCCCTACAAAAATGTCCATTAATTATAATCAACATAAAATGCACATTTCCTTTCGCTGCTAGGATTATTTTATTTTAGCATACTGGCTAAAATTAAGATCCTACATCTGTATCGACATCCAACTGCACCAGTTCTTTGGTGTCTTTTAGAAGGTACAGTATACTGTAACTGAGAGCAACATACTCTCCCTGGTCACAGATCTCTCAATGTAAATATTGAATGTGTGTGGGGACGTATTCGCTTGTAATCATAGTGACTGTTAAGTCATTAACGCTCAGCTGGAATGGTCAACAAGTCTTTATTTTTGAATAGCGTTCCTAAAGCAGGAAAACAGGGATGTTTTGAGATTTTTCAACAGGGTAATCCGCACTAAGCCAAAGTTTGGTTGGGCTTTGAAGTTTGTCCCAACATAGGACTGAGCCAAACCCTAAGACGGTTGAGGTTAAATCTTGTTGAAGAATGATAAAAATGTTTTATGACTGTAAATTAATTTGAGAATCTTGCATTACTTTTGATGGGCTCTGGTCACTGTATAGGGAATAGGGTGCCATTTGGGATTCACCTGTTGTGTGTCATCATTAACAGGTAATGGGCCGTGTAGCGTGACATTGGCTGGCCCTCACTTGCTGTTCAGAGAGATTATTGCCCTCCTCAGGTGTCTGAAACCTGATCCTGCATGCTAGTTACGTTATCCCTTCATTACAACCTTATAGACAAGTAGCCTTGTCAGCTGGCCCGTCTATTACTCCTCGCCCACCTACATCGCCACCCAATGCCACAGGGCTCATTTATTTTAGAATGAGCATTGAATCTAATATTTAGCAGTTCTATCCTCGTAAAAGGTCAAAACACTTAGAAACATTACTTTGGTTGTGTAAAGGTTAACCCGATGTGTCCCAAATTGCACCCTATTCCCTATGCCCCCCGGTCAAAAGTAGTGCACTACATAAGAAATAAGGTGCCATTTGGAACACAGTGTCAAAGTGAGTCATCTGTCAGTGTAGCGCGGCATTCCAAGCCAAATGGAGCAACGGTTGTCTGTGATTTTAATGGTCCCATGTGGTGGCAGTTGCTTTTTTCTTCACTATTTACAAACATGTCTGTTTTGGGGACCAGTTGCTAATGCCGTTCGGGCCAGAAGGTCTAAACAACAGATGAGATGCTGTATGTGATGGTCATAACCGCTGCTGCTATGTGCACGGTGTGGAATTCTGGGTGGCTAGATGTGTGGTCACTGGTGGTCAGAGATCAGTTTGATTCTGGGTGGCTAGATGTGTGGTCACTGGTGGTCAGAGATCAGGTTGATTCTGGGGGGCAAGATGTGGGGTCACTAGTGGTCAGAGATCAGTTTGATTCTGGTTATTGCTGGACAGTGCTATCCTGAGAAATGCCTGAGTGATAGACTGGTAAATAGCTTGTATTGACTCACTACCAGTGTTTTCTTCAACACTTGTATGGTATCATAACAGGTCTTGGACTCTGAAAGAAAGAAGCTCTTTGTCTAACATCTCTCTGTCTCTCTCTGTCTCTCTCCACCTCCTCCCTCTCTCTCTCTCTCCCTCTGCTCTCTCTCTCTCTCTCTCTCTCTCTCTCTCTCTCTCTCTCTCTCTCTCTCTCTCTCTCTCTCTCTCTCTCTCTCTCTCTCTCTCTCTCTCTCTCTCTCTCTCTCTCTCTCTCTCTCTCTCTCTCTCTCTCTCTCTCTCTCTCTCTCTCTCTCTCTCTCTCTCTCTCTCTCTCTCTCTCTCTCTCTCTCTATCTATCTATCTATCTATCTATCTATCTATCTATCTTTCCCAGGCCTGGATGACAGCCTACAGCAGTATGCCCCGTACTTTGAGCATGAGAAGATTGACGGGGAGCAGCTGTTGAAGATCTCCCACCAGGACCTGCTAGAACTGGGTGTGACCAGGATTGGACACCAGGAACTGGTGCTGGAGGCAGTTGACCTGCTCTGTGCTCTGGTTAGTAGTCTAATAATCACAACACCTTCCACACACACACCGTCCTTCATATCCTATCAGAGCATAAGGTTTGGTCACACTTTATTTGGATAGTCTCCTAGGCGTATATATATGATCTACAGATGTTCAAACTATCAACAAACTTCATGTCCAATCATCCATTCAAATATCACATAACTATAGTTTGATCATGGTTTGATCACGTGTCAACTTCCCATCCCCATGTCCCAAATGGCAATGTCATTTACCCTACAGGTCACTCTAAAAGTGGGAATTAGAACAAAGGGCCACATTCCAGCATGATAACATTCATGCCGCTGTAATTTCCAATGAACCAGGTGAAGTGATAGTATATGGGGCTGAGTGAGAGTGGTGTTTCTGGTGCTAGCTTTAGTTCTGATAACTTTAGGTAAGCTGGAACAGTGAGTTGGTCAGTGCATTATGCCAGTGCCTTTGTATCAAGTGGATTTGACATTTTTATCTTAGGGGTTATCTTGAACTGCCATCTTGTTTGTTTTTGAGGGTCCTCTTGAATAAACAGTAAAAAAAGAGTAAACATCAAGACCTTGTTGTGCCTTTGGCCAGAGTGATTGTTATCTAGCCCAGAGCGAGCCCAACAGTGTCCAAGCGGCCCATGAATGGGTTAGAGTTAGGGTTGAGTGTGTCCAAGCGGCCCATGAATGGGTTAGAGTTAGGGTTGAGTGTGTCCAAGCGGCCCATGAATGGGTTAGAGTTAGGGTTGAGTGTGTCCAAGCGGCCCATGAATGGGTTAGAGTTAGGGTTGAGTGTGTCCAAGCGGCCCATGGATAGGAGAGGCTGGCATTGGTCAGGAAACAGGGATTAGGGAAGAATGTCCGGTCAGCTGCCTCTCTCTCTCTCTCTCTCTCTCTCTCTCTCTCTCTCTCACACACACACACACACTCTCTCTAGCTCTCTCTCTTTCTCCATCTCTCTCAGCTTAAGTGTGTCCAAGCGGCTCATTAATGGGTTAGGGTTAGGGTTGAGTGTGTCCAGGTGGCCCATGAATGTGTTAGGGTCAGGGTTAGGGTTGAGCGTGTCCATGCGGCTTTTCGATACCGTCAATACCGTTGAAACTATTTATTTGAAGTTTTTCTATATATTTTAATATTTGTAGCTACTTTTTAAGTAAGTACCAGCTGTCAGCTTGTGCAATACGTTAGGAGATAGAGCAGATCGCGTTCTTCTTTTCACCTGTCACATTACTTTACATTATGAAGCTTTCCGTAGTTCCCCAGAACAGTTGAGCCAGTCACATGTTTGTTTGTAAATAGCACAACAGGAGAAAGTGGGAGTCCAGCTGTGTATTGACAGGGGTCGCGTTTTAGAATGAAAGTAAACAGTGCTTTTTTTGCTTCAATAGACCGAAAAAAGTACTGGAGAAGATTAGCTCCACATCAGTCAGAGCGCTGTCTGCTGACAGAATGCCCTTTGGTGAATTCTCATCTGAGTGGAGAAGTGCAACTAAAGCACAAAATTAGTCCGATGCCGAGCAGAAATTACAATAAGAAGCATTTTACATCTACATTTACAAAACACAGAAAGATATTTCTTATGCGTCTTATATATTTTTCCTGCGTGAAAAACACAGAATTCTGGGTTAACCCAACCCCTACATTTTACTTGCTAGTTATCTAAGTAAGTGGCTGAATTAAAAAGATGATGGGGCATCATATGGTGTTAGATTTTTACCGTGTTTGAGAAGTCAAAGCCCTTTGGATGAGTTATCTTAATTTCCTTGCGTTTTCTCTGGGACAGTGAGGCATTTTTTCTTATTTTGGCTCAATCAAACAACGACTATGAAGTTAAAGTGTAGACGGTCAGCTTTAATTTGAGGGTATTTTCATCCATATCAGGTGAACCGTTTAGAAATTACAGCACGTTTTGTACATAGTCCCCCATTTTAGAGGAGCAAAAGTATTGGGACAAATTCACTTGTATATGTATTAAAGTGGTCAAAAGTTTGTGACTCTACAAATTTGTTGGATGCATTTGCTGTTTGTTTTGGTTGTGTTTTTTTGCCCAATAGAAATGAATGGTAAATCATGTGTTGTGGAGGCGAAAGAAACACAGACCTGTTTAGGCGAGGTAATGGCTAGCAGAATAGAACACTTGAAAACATTTACATTTATATCTGTAAATTAACCAATGATATCAAGCCATACCCGGCCATGATTACAGACACCTGTGTGTCCTTTGAAACTATATAAACGAGTGACCCGCAGTGTTTGTCATTATACCCTGATGAAGACAGCTTGTCTGTCGAAACGTTGGTTATTAAATTATTGCATCTGAGCTCTCTTTTTCAATTAATGTATTGTGTCATTTTTAAGTCACTTGTATTGAAAATAAGAATAGAATATGTTTCTAAACACTTCTACATGAATGTGGATGCTACCATGATTACGGATAATCCGGAATGAATCATGAATAATGAGGAGTGAAAAAGTTAGTCAAATATCAAATCAAATCAAATCTAATTGTATTTGTCACATACACGTGTTTAGCAGATGTTATAGCGGGTGTAGCGAAATGCTTGTGCTTCTAGCTCCGACAGTGCAGTAATATCTAACAATTTCACAACATATACCCAAATCACACAAAACTAGTAAGGAATGGGATTTAAGAATATATACATATATGGACAAGCAATGACAGAGCGGCATGGACTAAGATACAGTAGAATATTATAGAATACAGTATATACATATGAGATGAGTAGTGCAAGATATGTAAACATTGTTAAAGTGACTAGTGTTCCATTTCTTAAAGTGGCCAGTGATTTCAATAGGCAGCAGCAGCCTAGTGATGGCTATTTAACAGTCTGATGACCTTGAGATAAAAGCTGTTTTTCATTCTCTCAGTCCCAGCTTTGATGCACCTGTACTGACCTCGACTTCTGGATGATAGCGGGGTGAACAGGTAGTGGCTCGGGTGGTTGATATCCTTGATGATCTTTTTGGCCTTCCTGTGACATCAGGTGTTGTATGTGTCTTGGAGGGCGGGTAGTTTGCCCCCGGTAATGCATTCGGCAGACCGCACCACCCTCTGGAGAGCCCTGCGGTTATGGGCGGTGCAGTTGCCGTACCAGGCGGTGATACAGCCCGACAGGATGCTCTCAATTGTGCATCTGTAAAAGTTTGTGAAGGTTTTAGGTGCTGAGCCGAATTTCCTCAGCCTCCTGAGGTTGAAGAGCCTCTGTTGCGCCTTCTTCATCACACTGTCTGCGTGGGTGGACCATTTCAGTTTGTCAGTGATGTGTACGCCAAGAAACTTGAAGCTTTCCACCTTCTCCACTGCGGTCCCGTCGATGTGGATAGGGGGGTGCACCCTCTGCTGTTTCCTGAAGTCCACGATCGTCTCCTTCGTTTTGTTGATGTTGAGTGAGAGGTATTTTCCTGGCACCACACTCCCAAAGCCCTCACCTCGTCCCTGTAGGCGGTCTCGTCATTGTTGGTAATCAAGCCTACTACTGTTGTGTCATCTGCAAACTTGATGATTGAGTTGGAGGCGTGCTTGGCCACGCAGTCATGGGTGAACAGGGAGTACAGGAGGGGGCTGAGCACGCACCCTTGTGGGGCCCCAGTGTTGAGGATCAGCGAAGTGGAGATGTTGTTTCCTACCTTCACCACCTGGGGGAGGCCCGTCAGGAAGTCCAGGACCCAGTTGCACAGGGCGGGGTTCAGACCCAGGGCCTCGAGCTTAATGATGAGCTTGGAGGGTACTATGGTGTTGAATGCTGAGCTATAGTCAATGAACATTTACATTTACATTTACGTCATTTAGCAGACACTCTTATCCAGAGCGACTTACAAATTGGTGCATTCACCTTATAGCCAGTGGGATAACCACTTTACAATGTTTGTTTTTTTTATGGGGGGGTAGAAGGATTACTTTATCCTATCCCAGGTATTCCTTAAAGAGGTGGGGTTTCAAGTGTCTCCGGAAGGTGGTGAGTGACTCCGCTGTCCTGGCGTCGTGAGGGAGCTTGTTCCACCATTGGGGTGCCAGAGCAGCGAACAGTTTTGAACAGCATTCTTACATAGGTATTCCTCTTGTCCAGATGGGATAGGGCAGTGTGCAGTGTGATGGCGATTGCATCGTCTGTGGATCTATTGGGGCGGTAAGCAAATTGAAGTGGGTCTAGGGTGACAGGTAAGGTAGAGGTGATATGATCCTTGACTAGTCTCTCAAAGCACTTCATGATGACAGAGGTGAGTGCTACAGGGCGATAGTCATTCAGTTACCTTTGCTTTCTTGGGTACAGGAACAATGGTGGCCATCTTGAAGCATGTGGGAACAGCAGACTGGGAAAGGGAGAGATTGAATATGTCCATAAACACACCAGCCAGCTGGTCATACCCCCAAGACATGCTAACCTCTCACCATTACATTAACAAGGGAGGTTAATATTTTTTTTGGGGTATGATATTTGTGTGTCTGTAACTTTTCCTTCAGGATTATCTATAATCATGGTAGCATCCACATTCATGTAGAAGTGTTTAGAAACATATTCTATTCTTATTTACAATAAGTGACTCCAAAATGACCCCAAAAGGGTCATATTAGATTGTGTAGAAATGCAGGAAATTAGCTTTAGATGCCCCAACCAATTCTGAGGGAGGACCCCCAGATCCCCGCCAGGTTATGTCCCCCCCACTTATAAACCAAAGTTGTGCCCCTGGTTGTGTGTCCAATCGGCCTGTGTATGGGATAGGCTGGCATAGGTCAGCTGCCTCTCTGTCACTATTTCTCCCTCTCCCCCTCTCTCTGCAAAAACTGGTTTTTAGATTTGAAACAGAAATATCACATTTACAGAAGTATTCAGACCCTTTACTCATTACTTTGTTGAAGCACCTTTGGCAGCGATTACAGCCTTGAGTCTTCTTGGGTATGACGCTTGGCACACCTGTATTTGGGGAGTTTCTCCTATTCTTCTCTGCAGATCCTCTCAAGCTCTGTCAGGTTGGATGGGAAGCGTTGCTGCACAGCTATTTTCAGGTCTCTTCAGAGATGTTAAATCGGGTTCAAGTCCGGGCTCTGGCTGGGCCACTCAAGGACATCCAGAGACTTGTCCCGAAGCCAATCCTGCGTTGTCTTGGCTGTATACTTAGGGTCGTTGTTCTGTTGGAAGGTGAACCTTCGCCCCAGTCTGAGGTCCTGAGCGCTCTGGAGCAGGTTTTCATCAAGGATCTCTCTGTACTTTGCTCCGTTCATCTTTCCCTCAATCCTGACTAGTCTCCCAGTCCCTGCCACTAAAAAACATCCCGACAGCATGATGCTGCCACCACCATGCTTCACCGTAAGGATTCTGCCATGGTCTCTCATGGTTTTGTTTCTCATGGTCTGAGAGTCCTTTAGGTGCCTTTTGGCAAACTGTCATGTGCCTTTTACTGAGGAGTGGTATCCTTTTGGCCACTCTACCATAAGGGCCTGACTGATAGAGTGCTGCAGAGATGGTTGTCCTTCTGGAAGAATCTCCCATCACCACAGAGGAACTCTGGAGCTCTGTCAGAGTGACTATCGGGTTCTTGGTCACCTCCATGACCAATGCCCTTCTCCCCTAATTGCTCAGTTTGGCCGTGCGGCCAGCTCTAGGAAGAGTCTTGGTGGTTCCATACTTCTTCCATTTAAGAATGATGGAGGACACTGTGTTTTTGGGGACCTTCAATGCTGCAGACATTTTTTGGTACACTTCCACAGATCTGTGCCTCGACACAATGCTGTCTAGGAGCTCTACGGATAATTATTTTTCGACCTCGTGGCTTGGTTTTTGCTCTGACATGCACTGTCAACTGTGGGACCTTATATAGACAGGTGTGTGCCTTTACAAATCATGTCCAATCAATTGAATTTACCACAGGTGGACTCCAATCAAGTTGTAGAAACATCTCAAGGATGATCAATGGAAACAGGATACACCTGAGCTCAATTTTGAGTCTCATAGCAAAGGGTCTGGATACTTATGTAAATAAGGTATGACTGTTTTTTTTATTACTGTTCAAAAAACTTGTTTTCGCTTTGTCATTATGGGGTATTGTGTGTAGATTGATGAGGAATTTGTTTTATATAATCCATTTTAGAATAAGGATGTAACGTAACAAAATGTGGAAAAAGGGAAGGGGTTTGACTACTCCTGAATGCGCTGTAAATACTGTATATCCCTCCCCCCTCTCTCTCGCTCTCTCTCTCTTCATCCCTCTCTCTCTGGTCGTTGCCTAGGACACAGCCTCACACCAGGAAGCCTCTGTACTCCATTATAACACAGTCCTGACATGACTTAAGGTCTGGAGAGTAGGTAGGCCCCACTGTGGACATCGTTTGGGGTTTGTGGGGAAGAGAATCTTCTTTCTCTATGGATATCACATGGCCTAATAGGAGTGCTGTTCTGTCATGGTTCACATGCTAAACATTGTGCTGATGTAAGAATAATGTTCTGTGTTTGTCATTGTCATTGTCATTGTCAAGAATGACCATAGGAATTGGCTATACAGAACAAACAGATCTGGGACCAGGCTAGTGGTGCAGAAAACGGTGTATTGTATTCCAGTGCTATGTTCTCTGGACTAGCTTCAGTGTGAAGTGTGCGATACATTGAAAAGGGAACGTACAGTATACTCAGTGTTGTACTCCATTGTGAAGGCTTGGTTAATAGTGTCCACAGGCCAGAGAATGGGGCCCTGATAACCCCTAGTGTGAGGGATTACTAACAATGGTACCCAGTAATAGGGCACAGGGAAACAGACTGGCACGGGGTAACAGACTGGCACGGGGTAACAGACTGGCACGGGGTAACAGACTGGCACGGGGCAACAGACTGGCACGGGGCAACAGATTGGCACGGGGTAACAGACTGGCACGGGGTAACAGACTGGCACGGGGAAACAGACTGGCACGGGGCAACAGACTGGCACGGGGCAACAGACTGGCACGGGGCAACAGATTGGCACGGGGTAACAGACTGGCACGGGGAAACAGACTGGCACGGGGAAACAGACTGGCACGTGGCAACAGACTGGCACGGGGTAACAGACTGGCACGGGGAAACAGACTGGCACGTGGCAACAGACTGGCACGGGGTAACAGACTGGCACGGGGCAACAGATTGGCACGGGGCAACAGATTGGCACGGGGTAACAGACTGGCACGGGGCAACAGATTGGCACGGGGCAACAGACTGGCACGGGGCAACAGACTGGCACGGGGCAACAGACTGGCACGGGGCAACAGATTGCACGGGGCAACAGACTGGCACGGGGCAACAGACTGGCACGGGGCAACAGATTGGCACGGGGCAACAGACTGGCACAGGGCAACAGACTGGCACGGGGCAAAAGACTGGCACGGGGCAACAGATTGGCACGGGGCAACAGACTGGCACGGGGCAACAGACTGGCACGGGGCAACAGACTGGCACGGGGCAACAGATTGCACGGGGCAACAGACTGGCACAGGGCAACAGACTGGCACGGGGCAAAAAGACTGGCACGGGGCAACAGATTGGCACGGGGCAACAGACTGGCGCGGGGCAACAGATTGGCACGGGGCAACAGACTGGCGCGGGGTAACAGACTGGCACGGGGCAACAGATTGGCACGGGGCAACAGACTGGCACGGGGCAACAGACTGCGCGGGGCAACAGATTGGCACGGGGCAACAGACTGGCACGGGGCAACAGATTGGCACGGGGCAACAGACTGGCACGGGGTAACAGACTGGCACGGGGCAACAGATTGGCACGGGGCAACAGACTGGCACGGGGCAACAGACTGGCACGGGGCAACAGATTGGCACGGGGCAACAGACTGGCACGGGGCAACAGATTGGCACGGGGCAACAGCTGGCACGGGGCAACAGATTGGCACGGGGCAACAGATTGGCACGGGGCAACAGACTGGCACGGGGCAACAGGCGGGCACGGGGCAACATACTGGCATGGGGCAACAGATTGGCACGGGGCAACAGGCTGGCATGGGGCAACAGATTGGGACGGGGCAACAGGCTGGCATGGGGCAACAGATTGGGACCAGAACAGCAGAGGGATGGTGACTGTTGATTATGAACACAAAGAAAATGTGTGTCTCTCTATAACAGTGGGATTACAGACCATTTTCAGCCCTCAATTGATCAATGACATACAGTTCAATACGTTCATGTTACTGTACATTTTTGTTTGGCCCCATCGATCCCCAAAAATCTGCAGTGTCCAATCTTCCCTTTTCCCATGGTCCACAAAATAATAATCATTTGGTGGGGACTTATATTTGTCCTATTTTACTCATGTACAAGTGTGTATTAATACGCATGTGTGAATTGGAAATGTGTTTTTTGCATATCCCAACTCTCCCTGAGACACCCTCGGAGAGTGGGTTCACGGCCAGGGTCTGTCATTATCACCGGGGACTCTGGGGATTTTTAATCTTGTCGGCTCGGGGATTCAAACTAGTGACCTTTCGGTTCCTGGCCCACCGCTCTAACCGCTAGGCTACCTGCCGCTCTAAAGGCAATGGTAAGGTGCTTAGGTGGTAGTATGCCGGACCTTGTTATCTTTTAAGAGAGCTTTGGTGGTTGGAGGAAAGGGAACTGGGATCTTGACCATGTCCAACGTGAGAGGGAATATACATTATCTGGCCAATATAAAGTAGTGAGGAAGAGGGTTGGTTGTGGGTGACTAGTAGGGTTGCATCCCAAATGGCATCCTATTCCCTACATAGTGCACTACTCCCTATAGGCCCTGGTCAAACGTAGTGCACTGTATAGGGAATTGGGTGCCATTTGGGATGCAATCTGGGCAGAGCTTTATGTTCTCAGGGGGAAATCTCCTGGTGCTCAGGAAACAGATGTGACCCCACCCCCCACCTGTAACACACACATCCTGCTCGGGAAAAGCCATTACACCATTGTTCCTGCGGTTTCCGTCTGGTGATTGGTTCTCCCCCTGCCTCTCCTCTCTCCGACCATGTCCCATACATCAAAACTGCTGTACATCTCAGAGTCAACACTTTCTCCTTCTCCTCTCTCTGTCACATGCTCTCTTCCTCCCTTTCCCTCTCTTCAGTGCCTGAACAGGAAGAGGCATTCCATTGGCTGCAGAAGTTTCCATTGCTTCTATGCTTCAGGATAGGAATGAACGCGCTGAACAGCTGTCTAGTCGGAAGGCATGCGTGTCTGCGTGCGTATGTGTGTTCATAGTGATCAAGGTAATGATTAAAGAGATTGGAGTGTTTGATCTCAATCAGACCTTGTTGGACTTTCCCATCCCACCATCCTTTGCACTTAATTAAGGCCTTTTTTTTTTACCTCCGTCTACCATAGCTGCGCTACAGGGTCAGTGATCCACAGGTGTTACAGGGTCAGTGATCCACAGGTGTTACAGGGTCAGTGATCCACAGGTGTTACAGGGCCAGTGATCCACAGGTGTTACAGGGCCAGTGATCCACAGGTGTTAGCCTGCTATTAAACCCCTAGAGCTGTGTAGATATGAAAGGGTTGATCGTTCTCCCTAGACGTCTTCCTCCCTCCCTTCTTCACCCACTAACACTCAGCACACACACACACAGTTACACGCATGCATGCACGCAAGCAAGCACCCACACATGCACACTCTCTTTCTCTCTCTCTTTCTCTCTCGCTCACACACAGCACACGTTGTGGATTTGAGGTAATTGAGGTGGACGTGGTGGGGAATATGTTTTAGTCAGTTAATGCGCCATGCATGTTGCCATGGTGACTGGTCCTGAGTGTTGGGGGACTGCTCCTTTAGGGTGGTGATGTCCCTGACTGAGTCTGTAATACCAACATGTTTCAAGCAGACCACCATAGTCCCTGTGCCCAAGAACACTAAGGTAACCTGCCTAAATGACTACCGACCCGTAGCACTCACGTCTGTAGCTTTGAAAGGCTGGTCATGGCTTACATCCACACCATTATCCCAGAAACCCTAGACCCACTCCAATTTGCATACCGCCCCAACAGATCCACAGATGATGAAATCTCTATTGCACTCCACACTGCCCTTTCCCGCCTGGACAAAAGGAACACCTACGTGAGAATGCTATTAATTGACTACAGCTCAGCGTTCAACACCATAGTGCCCTCAAAGCTCATCACTAAGCTAAGGACCCTGGGACTAAACACCTCCCTCTGCAACTGGATCCTGGTCTTCCTGACGAGCCGCCCCCAAGGTGGTAAGGGTAGGTAACAACACATCTGCCAAGCTGATCCTCAACACGGGGGCCCCTCAGGGGTGGGTGCTCAGTCCCCTCCTATACTCCCTGTTCACCCATGACTGCATGGCCAAGCACGACTCCAACACCATCATTAAGTTTGCCGACAACACAACAGTGGTAGGCCTGATCACCGACAACGATGAGACAGCCTATAGGGAGGAGGTCAGAGACCTGGCCGTGTGGTGCCAGGATAACAACCTCTCCCTCAACGTGATCAAGACAAAGGAGATGATTGTGGACTACAGGAAAAGGAGGACAGAGCACACCCCATTCTCATCGACGGGGCTGTAGTGGAGCAGGTTGAGAGCTTCAAGTTCCTTGGTGTCCACATATCCAACAAACTATCATGGTCCAAACACACCAAGACAGTCGTGAAGAGGGCACGACAAAGCCTATTCCCCCTCAGGAGACTGAAAAGATTTGGCATGGGTCCTACAGCTGCACCATCGAGAGCATCCTGACTGGTTGCATCACCGCCTGGTATGGCAACTGCTCGGCCTCCGACCGCAAGGCACTACAGAGGGTAGTGCGTACGGCCCAGTACATCACTGGGGCCAAGCTTCTTGCCGTCCAGGACCTTTATGCCAGGCGGTGTCAGAGGAAGGCCCTCAAAATTGTCAAAGACTCCAGCCACCCTAGTCATAGAGTGTTCTCTCTGCTACCGCACGGCAAGTGGTACCGGAGCGCCAAGTCTTGGTCCAAAAGGCTTCTTAACAGCTTCTACCCCCAAACCATAAGACTCCTGAACAGCTAATCAAATGGCTACCTGGACTATTTGCATTGTTCCTCCCCCATTCCCTTTTTTTACTCTGCTGCTACTCTGTTTATTATCTATGCATAATCACTTTAATAACTCTACCTACATGTACGTATTACCTCAATTACCTCGACTAACCTGTGCCCCCACACATTGACTCTGTACTGGTACCCCCTGTATATAGCCTCACTACTGTTATTTTACTGCTGCTCTTTAATTATTTGTTATCATTTCTTTTTTTTAACTTATCTATTTTTTACTTATTTTTCTTATAACTGCATTGTTGGTTAAGGGCTTGTAAGTAAGCATTAAACTGTACGGTCTACACCTGTTGTATTCTGCGCATGTGACAAATAACATTTGATTTGATTTGATGAGAATGACCGAGTCCTTAATCCTCTGTCACTCTACATTATAACAGAAAGGCAATGGCTGCGTCTGAAATGGCACCCTTTTCACTCTATAGTGCACTACTTTTGGCCAGAGCCCATGAGGGCCCATGAGACTCTGGCCAAAAGTAGTGCACTATAGAGGGAATAGGGTGCCGTTTGGGACACAGACAATGTTTGCTGAACCCAAGCCAGGTGGTTTTGAATGTAATTGATTACAGCACACATGCTAATCAAAGATCTGATAGCTATGGTATGCGACTATAATAAACGTAGTGAGTCAGAAAACCTGAGTGTATTTCTTTCTTATTTTTGATTGTTGTGTTATGAGAATATTCCCTCTCATTACATTTTACATTTTGGTATTTTAGCAGACTTACAAGTCAGTGCATTCAACTACAGTGGGTAAAACGACCACAAATCACAGTCATTGCAAGTAAAAACGTTTATCTCGTTTGTCTTCCAGAACTATGGGGTGGAGACAGACAACCTGAAGACTCTGGTGGGTTGTATGAGAGCGGCGTCCAACAACCTCCACAACTCAGCGTCGGAGCGCAGGAAGAACCCGTCGTACGAGGGCAAGAATTCCCACAAACCCCCCAATGACTTCCTCACTGCCGTGGTGGAGCTCATCGGAGCAGCCAAGAGTCTACTGGCCTGGCTGGACAGGTAGGCTATACAAAACACACTTACACACATAGGCAGTGGCACAGACACACACCCACACACACACACAGACACACACACACACACACAGACACACACAGAGATAGACACACAGTCAGTTGTATTCCTGTGCTTGTGTCGGCTTGAGACGCATTCCAGAGGGTCTCAGCTGCGAAATTAAACATCTGTATTGACAGACCACATTAGATGCTGTCAGTAACCCCTCAAAACATGTGAGGGTGTGTACTGTAGCCTACGTACATGACGAGTCAAAACACTTCTCAAGTCAACAACAATAATTGCTAATACATTTCTCACATACCTGGGTTGTTTTTCTTTAGATGCTTTCTTCATGCATCTGTGACACAACAACACTCATAATTGCTATATTATACAGAACTGTCATCATATCCAGCTCCGTAATTGCACCTGATATTGTTATGATTGTACACACAGAGATAGATAGATTATTGCTGTGTTATTGGGGTTGTTGTAATTGGAATGACTCCTGTCCTTCCTCTGGTCTCTATATGACAGGACTTCTCTAACGGGGATCAGTGACTTCACCTCCACTAAGAACAGGATCATTCAGCTGTGTCTGGAGCTCACCACCACCGTTCAGAAGGTTTGTTCTCTAATCGTCATTATTCACTCTCATGAGGTTTCATAGGACTGTGGGATGACTTTGCCTATAAGCAAACCACTTGTGTGTGTTTGTTAAATTAGCATGATGCATTAATATTTCTTTCATGCTAGTAGTCAACACACAAATTCACATGGAGCCCCTCTCATGAACGTTCTGGGAACCAAAAATGACCGTTTTTTTAAGGCATGTAAAAAGCAAAACATCTCTGAGAAAATGTTCTGTGGTTTCAAAGGTCTTACAATAACTTCTAGGGCCACAATGTCTGTCACACGAGACCTTAAAACCCCTGCATCAGAGGCTACTTCATTTGATCTATTATACATTGAGGTGGAGTTCAAATAGGAAGTGTTAGCTGAAGGTGTGCCCCATACAGACACTCGCCACAGGATGTAATAAGAACAGTACCACTGAATGGTTAAAGCATGAAGACCTCCACCAGCAGCACGTGGGAGGATGAAAGATCAACACGTGCCTAATTCTGCTCTCTCCCACAAAACATGAAGGATACTGAGTTTGTGTCCCAAATGGCACCCTATTCCCTATGTAGTGCAATACTTTTGACCAGAGCCCAAAGGGTCCTGGTCAAAATTAGTGCACTAAATAGGGAATAGGGTGCCTTTTAGGACACATAAATAGTGAAAGATACAGTGTGGAAGCAGTGTCCTCTCCACCTCACTGCTCCCTATAGTTAAGTGACGTCCCACAGAACTGTCATGCAATCATCTTGTCACACTGTTTACAGGGAGTTGTTATTTAAGTGCCCACAAGACACATCGTCCTGTATGTTTGGGAGGCTTTTTGCATTCCTGTTTGGTTTCACTCCCAAGTTTTTTCTTTCCACAAATATTTGTCCGCCGTTCGCTGCTAATTTGTGTTTTCGTTCACTCTTTCCTGCTACGCCTCAGAGGGATACAGCTTAAGTGTTTTACTGTAGCATCTTGTAAAATATACTTCTGTCCCTGATTGTAGGACTGCACAGTTTATGACATGGAGGAGAAGATTCTGGAAGTGGTAAGTGATGCTTCCTCTTTTTACCTCTGGTCTGAATGCTCTGTTCACCAGCTCAGCCCTGGAGCTTCAAAATAAACACATCGCATACAGATATTATCACGACTCAGGATATGACCCAGATGCAGACACAGGAGGTAGATAGTACAGTTCTCAATAATAATTTATTACAACACGGGGCAGGCAAAGGGCAGGTCGAGGACAGGCAGAGGTTCGTAATCAGGTCAGAGTCAGGCAGGTACAGGACGGCAGGCAGGCTCAGGGTCAGGGCAGGCAGAGGTTCGTGATCAGGTCAGAGACAGGCAGGTACAGGACAGCAGGCAGGCTCGGGGTCAGGGCAGGCAGAGGTTCGTAATCAGGTCAGAGTCAGGCAGGTACAGGACGGCAGGCAGGCTCAGGGTCAGGGCAGGCAGAGGTTCGTGATCAGGTCAGAGTCAGGCAGGTACAGGACGGCAGGCAGGCTCAGGGTCAGGGCAGGCAGAGGTTCGTAATCAGGTCAGAGTCAGGCAGGTACAGGACGGCAGGCAGGCTCGGGGTCAGGGCAGGCAGAATGGTCAGAACCGGGAAAACTAGGAAATAAACACTTGAGAAACGGGAAAGCACGCTGGTAAGACCTGACAAGGCGGAACTGGCAACAGACAAACAGAGAACACAGGTATAAATGCACAGGGGATAATGGGGAAGATGGGCAACACCTGGAGGGGGGTGGAGACAAGCACAAAGACAGGTGAAACCGATCAGGGTGTGACAGTTAAACACACAGGAAGCACACACACATACACACACACAGATACACGCAGGCAATACACGTACACATGCATACACACACATACATACACACACACACACATACACACATACACACACTTCCCTTTCCTGTAGAGACTGCCATGGTTCTTGTGATATGTGCTGTGTTCCCGTATGGGTGTAGGACTTTGTTTATACAGTTAAGAGCTGTTTTCCAAATGACACCCTATTCCCTATATAGTGTACTATTTTTGACCAGACCCCTATTGGCCTTGGTCAAAAGTCGACCACTACATAGGGAATAGGGTGCCATTTGGGATGCATCCCAGTGCTGTGATGGTTTACAGAAGCCCTGCTTCCACATTCTGTGTTAGATAGCCCTGCCTGGGGGGCCGTTGGGCTACACAGTCAGCTGAAAATGTCATTAACTAAGTGATAATATTAGTTTGGATCAGCAGTTTCTCTCAGGAGCTGACCTACTGTATAACCTCAGCCTCCCATGCTGTGCTGTTTACAGCCAAGTTGTACAATGCTTATCTAAGTCTGTGTCAGGCTGTTACAGCTTTAAAGCTACTATCCTGCAATACTACACTACCGGTCAAAAGTTTTAGAACACCTACTCATTCAACGTTTTTTGTTTATTTTTACTATTTTCTACATTGTAGAATGATAGTGAAGACATCAAAACTATGAAATAACACACATGGTACCATGTAGTAACCAAAAAACTGTTAAACAAATCAAAATATATTTTATATTTGAGATTCTTCAAATAGCCACCCTTTGCCTTGATGACAGTTTTGCACACTCTTGGCATTCTCTCAACCAGCTTCACCTGGAACACTTTTCCAACAGTCTTGAAGGAGTTCCTCATATGCTGAGCACTTGTTGGCTGCTTTTCCTTCAGTCTGCGGTCCGACTCATCCCAAACCATCTCAATTTGGTTGAGGTCGGGGGATTGTGGAGGCCAGGTCATCTGATGCAGCATTCGATCACTCTCCTTCTTGGTAAAATAGCCCTTACATAGCCTGGAGGTGTGTTGGGTCATTGTTCTGTTGAAAAACAAATGATAGTCCTACTAAGCCCAAACCAGATGGGATGGCGTATCGCTGCAGAATGCTGTGGTAGCCATGCTGGTTAAGTGTGCCTTGAATTCTAAATAAATCACAGACAGTGTCACCAGAAAAGCACCCCCACACCATAACACCTCCTCCTCCATGCTTTACAGTGGGAAATACACATGCGGAGATCATCCGTTCACCCACACCGCGTCTCACAAAGACTTTTGAACTCCAGACCAAAGGACAAATTTCCACCGGTCTAATGTCCATTGCTCGTGTTTCTTGGCCAAAGCAAGTCTCTTCTTCTTGTTGGTGTCCTTTAGTAGTGGTTTGTTTGCAGCAATTCGACCATGTAGGCCTGAATCACACAGTCTCCTTTGAACAGTTGATGTTGAGATGTGTCTGTTACTTGAACTCTGTGAAGCATTTATTTGGGCTGCAATTTCTGAGGCTGGTAATTCTAATGAACTTAACCTCTGCAGCAGAGGTAACTCTGGGTCTTCCATTCCTGTGGCGGTCCTCATGAGAGCCAGTTTCATCATAGCGCTTGATGTTTTTTGCGACTGCACTTGAAGAAACTTTCAAAATTCTTGAAATGTTCCGTATTAACTGAATTTCATAGTTTTGATGTCTTCACTATTATTCTACAATGTAGAAAATAGTAACAATAAAGAAAAACCCTTGAATGAGTAGCTGTTCTAAAACTTTTGACCGGTAGTGTACACATTTTGCCATGAGGCAGAGAGAAAACCTTGCAGTTTTAAAGCTTAAATGAAAGTGCATTTATGTACAAAAAAAATGCAGAAAGTATTGAATTGTAGATTAATAATATTAGAGTCGTTCCACCAATTCAGTGCCTTTTGAGAAGTGTAGCTTGGCCATATACCACACCCCCTCGGGCCTAATTGCTTAATTAACCAATCCAGTCATTAGCACTAACGTGTGTGACTACAGTCTGTCCCTCCCCTCTCCTGAAGTTTAGCTCCGTCATCATGACCACACACCAGAGATCCAACACACCAGAATAGCTCTTTACAACATTTACATTAACATTTACATTTACATAATTTAGCAGACGCTCTTAGAAATTGGTGCATTCAACTTATGATAGCCAGTGGGTAGTTTTTTTTTATGGGGGGGGTAGAAGGATTACTTTATATGATTCCAGGTATGACTTAAAGAGGTAGGGTTTCAATTGTCTCCGGAAGGTGGTCAGTGACTCCGCTGTCCTGGCGTCGTGGGGGAGCTGGTTCCACCATTGGGGTGCCAGAGCAGCGAATAGCTTTGACTGGGCTGAGCGGGAACTGTGCTTCCGTAGAGGTAGGGGAGCTAGCAGGCCAGAGGTGGATGAACGTAGTGCCCTCGTTTGGGTGTAGGGTCTGATCAGAGCAACGACCATAACCTCATCCCCAGGCTAATTGTGCATACATTGAGAGGCAGTGTCTTGTTAACGAGATTACAATGACGATGGTTATTTCCCCAAAGTCCAGTGAAGTATACTGAACAAAAATATAAATGCAACATGCAACAATTTCAAAGGTTTTACTGAGTTTCCAAATAAGTGAATTGAAATCAATTCATTAGGCTATAATCTATGGATTTCACATACCTTTAAAAAAATGGGACTCACAATGGGCCTCAGGATCTCTTTGGGGTATTTTTGTGTATACAAATTGCCAATCGATAAAATGCAATTGTGTTCGTTGTCCGTAGCTTATGCCTGCCCATACCATAACCCCACCGCCACAGTGGTGCACTCTGTTCACAATGTTGACATCAGCAAACCGCTCGCCAACACAACGCCATACACATGGTCTGCGGTTGTGAGGCCGGTTGGACGTACTGCTAAATTCTCTAAAACAATGTTGGAGGCGGCTTATGGTAGAGAAATGAACTATCGATTCTCTGCCAACAGCTCTGGTGGACATTCCTGCAGTCAGCATGCCAATTGCACTCTCCCTCAAAACTTGAGACATCTGTGGCATTGTGTTGTGTAACAAAACTGCACATTTTAGAGTGGCCTTTTATTGTCCCCAGCACAAGGTGGGGACAACAGTATGAAAATGTATGCACTCACTAACTGTAAGTCGCTCTGGATAAGAGCGTCTGCTAAATTACTAAAATGTAAAAATGTGCACCTGTGTAATGATCATTCTGTTTAATCAGCTTCTTGATATGCCACACCTGTCAGGTGGATGGATTATATTGGTAAAGGATAAATGCTCACTAACAGGGATGTAAACAAATTTGTGCAAACAATTTGAGAGAAATAAGCTTTTTGTGCGTATGGAAAATTTCTGGGATATTTTATTTCAGCTCATGAAACATGGGACCAACACTTTACATGTTGCTTTGATATTTTTGTTCAGTGTATATTGGTGTTCAGAGACAATGTAGCTGAGTGTATTCTGTTATATGTTCCATTCCAGTCTGTGGCTCTGAACGTGATCTGTGAGCAGACGATGAGGACGACCTCTGACCCCCAGAAGAGTCAGATGGCCTGTCTGGAGGAGGTCCACATCACCAACATCAGACCTAGGGAAGGACTGGTGAGAAGAGTTAGCTTGCATCCCAAATGGCACCCTATACTGTATAGTGCACAACTTTTGACCAGGGCCCATAGGGATCAGGTCAAAAAGTAGTGCACTATATAGGAAATAGGGTGGCACATAAGAAGCTGACTTATACTTGAAATTAGAGAAGATTCTTACATGATCAGCCCAAGCTAGATGTACTGCTTGATTTCTCAGTCTCTGAGATTGATTGCTTCTTTCTTATGCTGTCCTGTATCATCTCAGGGGTTGTATATCAAATCCACCTACGACGGGCTTCACATCATCACTGGAACCACAGAACATGTGAGTATCCCGTCTATTCCGATAGTAGTAGTCCAAGATGGTCTGGAGTGTTCCAGTCAGAGTGAATGTACTGTACTTCTGTGATGTCTCCTTGCTCACCATCTGTCTTTCTGCTGTCCTCTGCCCTCCAGTCTCCAGCAGACAGAACACACAGGATCCACGCCGGAGACGAGGTCGTCCAGGTCAACAAGCAGACAGTGGTAGCTACCTCATACAGCTTCTCTCATCTGTCCATTGATATGAGAGTACTAACCCAGGAATGAGAGAGATCACAGATCTTTGTTAAATCAACAACAAGCTCAATAATGATTGGAGCACAGGGATAGGCAGAATATTCAGAGTACAGTGACAGAGTTGATGATGATGGGTCTGTTGATGGGAGTGATGATGATGGATGTGATGATGGATGTGATGATGTTGGGTCTGCTGATGGGAGTGATGATGATGGATGTGATGATGGATGTGATGATGATAATGGGTCTGTTGATGGGAGTGATGATGATGGATGTGATGATGGATGTGATGATGATGATAGATATGATGATGGATGTGATGATAATGGGTCTGTTGATGGGAGTGGTGATGATGATGGATGTGATGATGGATGTAATGATGGATGTGATGATGGATGTGATGATAATGGGTCTGTTGATAGGAGTGATGATGATGGGTATGTTGATGGGAGTGATGATGATGGATGTGATGATGGATGTGATGATGATGGGTCTGTTGATGGGAGTGATGATGATGGATGTGATGATGGATGTGATGATGATGATGGATGTGATGATGGATGTGATGATGATGATGGATGTGATGATGATGGGAGTGATGATGATGGATGTGATGATGGATGTGATGATGATGATGGATGTGATGATGGATGTGATGATGATGATGGATGTGATGATGATGGGTCTGTTGATGGGAGTGATGATGATGGATGTGATGATGGATGTGATGATGATGGGTCTGCTGATGGGAGTGATGATGATGGATGTGATAATGGATGTGATGATGATGGGTCTGCTGATGGGAGTGATGATGATGGATGTGATGATGGATGTGATGATGATGGGTATGCTGATGGAAGTGATGATGATGAACCTGCTGATGGGAGTGATGCTGGATGGGTCTGACGAGGTGTCCTATCTGTCTGTCTGTGGTGCCTCCAGGTGGGCTGGCAGCTGGAGAAGCTGGTGGGTAAGCTGAAAGCGGACCCAGCATGCGTTACTCTGGTGGTGAAGAAGAGGCCCTCAGGGACCTGTAGCTTCACCCCGGCCCCCCTGAAGAACGTGCGCTGGAGGCCGCCTCTGGTGCAGGTAGAGCCCTAACACTCTCACACAGCTTGATTGAAGAACACCCGTAGTACATGTAGACCCAGCCCACCTTATCCCCCTTGATATCATAGTGTTGAATCAATTCTGGATTTATTTTCATCTGTCATCATAGGTGTGACATTTGTGTGTTTGTTATCCCAGAGTTGTTGGTTTTTGGTGGGGTTTGACAAGAGAGGACAAGTTCCTCAGGTCTTCTGCCATCGAGGTTGTGTCTTTCAGTGGGTGGGTTGTAACTAAGGGTAAACAATGAATCCCTTCTTCCTTTTTTTCCAGTCCAAGGCTGTATTGATGTCAGACATGTTTTGAAGGTGACTCATGTTCGCAGATCATGGGTCTAGTGTGACTGAATAGGCTTGGTGTTTCGGAACCCATTTAGGATGTGTGTTTTAAATAGATTGCATAGTCCTTCAAATGTCAGTAGTGGGCTGGGTCAGTGTGCCCTGACTACACTGTAATCTCGCCAGGCATGGAGGAACCCATTGAACCAGGCTACAGTAGTCTTGGTGGATTTACCAAATGGACATTTGCTTAATTCGAAAGAACGCCATGTAACGCATTAGTATTTTGCTGATTATTTTGCTGATCGTTATGGTGAAGTTGTCTAATTTTAGCAGCTAAGCTACCTCAAGCCAATTATTTAACACAGATTTCTGTGGTATTAGTGTTTTTACTTGACAACATTTGGTAACATCTGGGGATCTATCTATTATAACAAGTATTGTGTTGTTTTGTGTGTTAGAACGCCCCCGGTATCCCTAAGATCCAGTCTCCAAAGCATGCCTGTGAAGCCCCTGTGAAGAAAGAGAAGCCAGCCCTTCTCGACCTATTTATCCCCCCCCCCCCCACTGTACCCTATACCCCACGGTGAGTATCTGTCTGTCTGTTTGACTGTCTGTCGGTTTGACTGTCTGTCTGTCTGTCTCTCTGTCAGTCAGTCTGTCTTTGTCTGTCAGTCCGTCGGTCGGTTTGACTGTCTGTCCGTCTGTCAGTCTCTGTCTGTCTGTGTGTCTGTCTGTCTGCATGGCCGTCTGTCAGTCTGTCTGTTTGCGTGTCTGTCTGCATGTCTGTCTGCCTTTCTGTCTGTCTGTCTCTCTGTCCTCCTCAGGCTTTAGGAATGGCATAACACCGCCTCTTATTTAGTCCATTAAGTCCCAAACAGGGACTTATAACTTCTGTTGAAATTACTGTTTGGGAGAAGAAGAAAAAAATGTGTACCCCTACAATGATGGATACTGCTCTGTTAGCTGACCTTGATGTTGTTTCTTATTTTCCTCTCATGTACCACTCATCACAGAGATGAGAAGCCTAAAGCCAGTGTCAAACTGAGACCAAAGGGTTCTCAGTCTCCAAACTCCTTCCTGGATGAGGGCAGACGGCGCTTCACCATCGCAGACTATGACAACAAGATCAGAGTCTGCCCCCCTCCTGAGCCCAACCTCCAACCGGCCCAACCAGCCCCAGTTGCCCGCCTGAGACAACAGACATCAACACGGGGTCAGTGCCCTAACACACACAAACTTTTCCCCCAGTTAATCACAGTAGCATTCTGTTCCCATTTCACTGACTTTTATAGATTCTGTACCATTGAAAAGATTGATGACATTGAATTACAGAATATTTGAACTCTTTACAGGTAAACCGCGGCCCCTGTCCATGCCTCTAGACTCGTGTTTGGGCATGTCTGATTCGTCCTCCAGACCCTGGCACCAAGGGAGGAAAGGTAAGCCTGCTACAGCTATAGCACAGGGTGCCAATTGCATCCCAAATGACACCCTATTCCCTATATAGTGCACTATTTTTGATCGGGGCCCTGGTCAAAAGTAGCGCACTATATAAGGAATAGGGTGCCATTTGGGACAGAACCGAACTGAGGCTAATCTACTGTTATCAGAATGGCCATTTCACAAGCTCATTTACTCTGCAGAACAAACTGAGGCAGACTCGGATTGCATGCCTTGAATTCTTAAGTCGTTGTTCATTAACTTTGGGGTAAGCCCCAGCATAACCAGTGTTAACTTTGTCCACAACTCCTTAGACTCACTTATCCTTAAACAGAGAGGGTTCGGCGGGTGTTGTGAGACAAGTTTGTTAATTTGTGTATGTCTATGTGTATATCATGTGTATTCAATGAGTATGTGTACATGTACCAGTGTAAGGAGGCCCAAAGGTTTTCCTGATCAGATCACAGTCAGGAAAAACTCCTAGCTCTAGTTATGTATCTAACGTATATGCCAGCCCCATGCTAAGATTCCTGTCTTATATATGGTTCTTGCATGGTGATGATATCCTTGGATGGACAATAAAGTCCTATTCTATTCTACTCTTGCAGGAGAGGACATCCTGCACAGATACCTGAGTAACGAGCGCATCGCCACCATCTCTGAGGAGGCCTCGTGCTTCCCCCTACCCTACAGACCCCTGGAGGGGCGATCTGGCCAGCTGGTCCGTGGCGTCGACCACATCCGGGGCTCCCGGTGCTTCATCAACGCTGACCTGCACAACAGCGCCACCATCCCCTACCAGGAGGCATCGTCGAAAAAGGCCCCGGCTACGATTGTGACCCCTAGTGCTGCTGCTACTCCCAAACGCCCTCCATCGGAACCCTCTTCGATCCTGGGGGGCTGGCTAGCCCGCCTCAGGCTGTTGAGTCATTGACGAGTGCCTTGACCTTGTGGACGGTGGAACGCGTGTCCCCCCCAGTGCCTTTACCTTGCTATCATCGCACAGTGGTCTGGTTTCTCCACTCAGTATTCTGACTAACACGTACCATACCTTGAACGTTCTGTTGGAACGCTACAGCAGCCTACGGAAGCTTTGCTTCATTTCAATGCCACATAGCCTAGTGGTAGACCATTTGGTTGGCTCTCTCGCTACATTTCAACCCCTCGGCGTGACAGATTGTTAGTTTAGATTCAATATGCTGACAGATTCTGAATCTTTCGTGGAGGGGTTGGAAAAATTACAAGTATGAGGAAGTATTATAGAAAACAGTGATGTTTCTGTTTCTGCTCATTCTCCTGATCAAGAGAAGGACTATAATTCAGGTTTAGGAAACATTAGCCTTGCTTCAGTAGGTAAACTGTCCTATGTTTAAATTGTTAAGTTATTTAGTTTGTGTCGGTCTACAGATTTATTGTAAATATGTTGAAAATAATTTTTTTAAGAAGTTGATTTGATTTTTGGACCGGTATATTTTGTATTTCATTTCGTGAGTTGATATAGATATAATTAATGCCTATAATTTTTATTTGAGATAATGTGCTTCTCTTCATAGTGTTTCATGTTACTATGCAGTGGACATACAGTTGAAGTCGGAAGTTTACATACACCTTAGCCAAATACATTTAAACTCAGTTTTTCACAATTCCTGAAATTTAATCCTAGTAAAAATTCCCTGTTTTAGGTCAGTTAGGATCACCACTTTATTTTAAGAATGTGAAATGTCAGAATAATAGTAGAGAGAATGATTTATTTCAGCTTTTATTTCTTTCATCACATTCCCAGTGGGTCAGAAGTTTACATACACTCAATTAGTATTTGGTAGCATTGTTTTTAAATTGTTTAACTTGGGTCAAACATTTTGGGTAGCCTTCCACAAGCTTCCCACAATAAGTTGGGCGAATTTTGGCCCATTCCTCCTGACAGAGCTGGTGTAACTGAGTCAGGTTTGTAGGCCTTCTTGCTCGCACATGCTTTTTCAGTTCTGCCCACACATTTTCTATAGGATTGAGGTCAGGGCTTTGTGATGGCCACTCCAATACCTTGACTTTGTTGTCCTTAAGCCATTTTGCCACAACTTTGGAAGTATGCTTGGGGTCATTGTCCATTTGGAAGACCCATTTGCAACCAAGCTTTAACTTGTCTTGAGATGTTGCTTAATATATCCACATAATTTTGCTTCCTCATGATGCCATCTATTTTGTGAAGTGCACCAGTCCCTCCTGCAGCAAAGCACCCCCACAGCATGGTCCTCTGTAGCTCAATTGGTAGAGCATGGCGCTTGTAACGCCAGGGTAGTGGGTTCGATCCCCGGGACCACCCATACGTAAAGATGTATGCACACATGACTGTAAGTCGCTTTGGATAAAAGCGTCTGCTAAATGGCATATTATATTATTATATGATGCTGCCACCCCCGTGCTTCACGGTTGGGATGGTGTTCTTCGGCTTGCAAGCGGCCCCCTTTTTCCTCCGGGGGCCAAACAGTTCTATTTTTGTTTCATCAGACCAGAGGACATTTCTCCAAAAAGTACGATCTTTGTCCCCATGTGCAGTTGCAAACCGTAGTCTGGCTTGTTTATGGCGGTTTTGGAGCAGGTGGCTTCTTCCTTGCTGAGCGGCCTTTCAGGTTATGTCGATATAGGACTCGTTTTACTGTGGATATAGATAACTGTTTCCTCCAGCATCTTCACAAGGTCCTTTGCTGTTGTTCTGGGATTGATTTGCACTTTTTGCACCAAAGTACGTTCATCTCTAGGAGACAGAACGTGTCTCCTTCCTGAGCGGTATGACGGCTGCGTGGTCCCATGGTGTTTATACTTGCGTACTATTGTTTGTACAGATGAACGTGGTACCTTCAGGCGTTTGGAAATTGCTCCCAAGGATGAACCAGACTTGTGGAGGTCTACAATTTCTTTTTCTGAGGTCTTGGCTGATTTCTTTTGATTTTCCCATGATGTCAAGCAAAGAGGCACTGAGTTTGAAGGTGTATGCCTTCAAAGGTGGTCCTCTGTAGCTCAGCTGGTAGAGCACGGCGCTTGTAACACCAAGGTAGTGGGTTCGATCCCCGGGACCACCCATAAACAAACAAAAAAATTATCCACGCATGACTGTAAGTCGCTTTGGATAAAAAGCATCTGCTAAATGGCATATTATTATTAAAATACATCCACAGGTACACCTCCAATTGACTCAAATGATGTCAATTAGCCTATCAGAAGCTCCTAAAGCCATGACATCATTTTCTGGAATTTTCCAAACTGTTTAAAGGAACAGTCAACTTAGTGTATGTAAACTTCTGACCCACTGGAATTGTGATACAGTGAATTAGAAGTGAAATAATCTGTCTGTAAACAATTGTTGGAAAAATTACTTGTGTCATGCACAAAGTAGATGTCCTAACCGACTTGCCAAAACAATAGTTTGTTAACAAGAAATGTGTGGAGTGGTTGAAAAACAAGTTTTAATGACTCCAACCTAAGTGTATGTAAACTTCTGACTTCAACTGTAACTGCCAGAGTTGGCCTTTCTTAAAGCTACTGAATGAAAACCCTTGAGTGTGTGTGTGTGTGTGTGTGTGTGTGTGTGTGTGTGTGCATATTTTTGTGTTCAGGTAAGATTTCAAAAACGTGTATCTACTTTATCTCACTAACTGGTCTTCAATAAAACAGGTATGACTCAATTTGAAACTATAACATGATGTCATGACCAGGAAGACACTGAGACACAGATAGTGCCTTAGCAACAGTAGCCATATATACTAAACATATGCAAGAGCTGTAAAGCTTGTCTTAAAGGAGAAAATCAGTGTGTTCATTCCAATAATAGAATAGAAGAAAATCTTTATGCAGAAATGTCTAGCAGCTCACAATACTTTTCAAGTGCTTTGCAATATAACAGATCATGAGGCAGAATTTGACATAGATACCCATTGGGCACAGACGTCAATTCAACGTCTATTCCATGTTGGTTCAACGTAATTTCATTGAAATGACGTGGAAACAATGTTGATTCAACCAGTGTGTGCCCAGTGAGTTAAAGCTCTGGCACTGTTTGATCACAGAAAGGACTATAGCCTCCATGATATTTCACAATCGGATTGGAATCAAGGATTTAGGTGTACTAACTCACTGGTACACACTACGCAGGTCAGACAGGCAGCCCATGTCTGGAAAGAGATTAAGTTGTGAATTAAAGCACAAATCCCAGATAAAATATCTTATGAGAGGAATGCATGTGATGTAATGTGATCGTATGCCTGAAGAGTAAAGCCTAGGTCCTCCATACTCAACTGGCGGACCGCGGACCGGATCCGGACCCAGAACGGGGTCAATACGGACCACAGCTAAAAAAAAATCAAAAATAATAAAACAACTTTTTTTAAATGATTCTTTCTTTGTTTTTTTATATATCTTTTTTTTTTACTCGGTCGGGCTTTGACCCCTGGTATCATATAAACACACATAAGACATGGAAGAATGCATAGAATTGTAGGAAATTAGCTTTAAAACAGCAAAAATATATCTCTGCCCCATGCAAAATGTGTAGAATTGTGGGAAATTAGCTTTAAAACTGCAACATTTTCTCTCCGCCAACAAGGGGTGTGAACAGTTTGGGGTCGCATGGGTTGCGAGGTGGGGGTTTGTTACTAACCCGAAAAATTACATTATCCATCCGGACCTTTGCCACCTAGGAAATTTGTGTGACCGTACCTTCTCAAATAGTACTTGAGTACCCCTGGCCTAGGTGTTCTGAAGGAACTATGAAGTTGTTTTCAGCCTGCATGAATTTGATTCTCATGCCCTAGTAGCCTACAGTATGCAGACTTTAAGAACTACAGCGACATCCAGTGGCCGATGACAGAACAGCATACATCAACATATCACGGAGGAAACGGTCGTGACTAGTTACCACAGACACAAAGTCATAACCCAGCCCATTTCTACAATTTATCGTCTTAAAAATGTATTTTAAACCTAACCTTAACCCTAACCTTAAACCAACCACACTGCTAACCTTATGCCTAACCGTAACCTTAAATTAAGACAAAAAAGCACATTTTTGTTTTCATATTTTCTTTTTATAAAGCCAATTTAGACTTTGTGGCTGTGGTAACTAGTGGAAACCGGTGGAAACTGATCAATTTTGAACCAAATAGAAGATTAAGAATAATATGTGATTGAATTAATAGAATTGCATTTTATACATAAGTCAAATAAAATGACTGATCAACTCCATAAGCAAAAAAGTAGCCTAGGCAGAAATAGTAGATTAGTAGGCCTATATTTAGGCTACCTACTCTGGCCTAGGTGTAGCGATAGGACTAACGTGACCGGAAATCGTTCATCAGCATCAGCATCAGCATCATCAGCAGCAGCAGAGAACGCTTCCCGACGCCAAAATTGTGTATTTTCATTCATTTGCTGTCCCTTCACGAAGAACACAATGCTTTCAAAGGATCTGGAGAGTAGCCTTCTGCGTCTGATGGGTTGGATAATGCACTCAAAAGTTAGAAAGTTTGTTACAGGTAGAAGAAGAGGCGTTGTGTAGAGGTCATTTCTCGTCTGACCTAATTAATTCAGCCAATCATTACTCAGAAGTACCGACGTTAACAAAGTATCCGTGTTTTAATTGAACCGTTTTATGCATTACATTATTATCATCCTCAGACACTTTCTAAATGATATATATAACACACTGCCTTCATATTAAATGACCTCCTGTCACCTTTATTTAACCAGGTAAGCCAGTTGAGAACAAGTTCTCATTTACAACTGGGACCTGGCCAAGATAAAGCAAAGCAGTGCGATAAAAACAACAACAGAGTTACATATGGGAAATCTAGACTGCGAAAGGAAGGTTAATGATTGTGATTTTCTTATGAGTAAAGGGATTTTCAATCTGCTCCTCTCACTTTGATCTCTTGCATGTAGTTTGATTAAACTCCCAAAAATATTTGGGTTGATAAATGCTTAACATGTATATCATTTTGTAAACCCATGTCACTACATTTTGGACAGCGAGACCGAGACATGCTGTTGCCTTGTGAAACAGGATGCTGTTTTCTATCTGTGAGCTTAGTGGTTGGGGGTGACAGCAGCAGGAGGTGTGTATGTAAATGTTGGACTGTACAAAGCCCTACTTGTAGGCTGTTCGGTTAGGCTACGTTAGGGCTATACTCTTCATGTGCATCGTCTTGTCATTCTGAGAGTCTGTATGAGCTGTTGTGACTGATGGCTCCAGCATGCTGGTGAGAAGCTGCTGTAATAGGAGAACTCATCTCTTCTCTCTGGATCAAACTCTCCTGGCGCCCTACCTTCAGGACAGGGGTTGGAGGTAAGATAACTAGATGTTCTAGAAAGGGTAGGATCAACACCTCTCAGCCTATTAGATTACATTACAATGTACAGATTCCATTATTTAACATGGGCTTTTCCTAGTTAGCCAAATTTGTAATAAAAAGGGCTATTTTATGGTAAAGTGTTGAAGAAAACAATACTTGCCTGCCTCACTGTCTCAACCAAAGGTCTAAAAAGACCTGCTCACAAGGTTACAAATAACAAAAACGAATATACTCAAAGGACGTAGTCTTCTGTATCTGTCTGTCTGTCTGCCTGTACTGTAGCTAATGTTGCAGTGTCTGTCTGTAGGTCCCATAGGTAGGCCTTCCGTAGGCAATTCAGTGATGAGCCATCGCAGGGTGTCTTTGAAGGAGCTGGGTCAAGTGGACTGCCAGGGCTGGCTCTACAAGAAGAAGGAGGGCAAGGGCTTCCTGGGAACCAAATGGAAGAAGTACTGGTTTGTTCTGAAGAAGACCGCCCTGTACTGGTACACTGGTCAGACGGTGCGTTCTACTGTTGTGTTGTGCTAATCTATGTCGTTGTGTTGTTGTGTTAGGTCATTGAGTTGTGCTAATCTAATCTGTGTTGTTGAGTTGTGCTAATCTGTTGTTGTTGGGTCGTTGTGTTGTTCTAATCTATGTTATTGTTGTGTTGAGTGTTGGGGCTGAGTTGGTAAACATTTTATTAGCTAAATCTCAAAATGCTTTAGTTTAGGGCAGGGATGGGCAGCTGGCGGCGTCCCCCCTTTTGTAGTAATCATGGTTGAATAACCGAACGGGGTGGGGCCCATTGGTCATCAGTTATCATATTAAAAACTGCAAACATTTGCCTCCACCATATGGCAAAATGTGTAGAATTGCAGCAAACTTGCTTTAAGACAGCAACATGTTCTCTATGCCCCATGGCAAAATGTGAAGAATTGCAGGAAATTAACTCTTAACTTCACTGTCACGAGGGGTGCTGCTTTGCTCGCAAGGTAGGGAGGCCCCTCATGATGAGTTCCATTTTTTGGGGGGCTCCCAGCCCCATCAAAGTTGCCCATCCCTGGTTTAGGGTATACAACAAGATACGTTCGTATAGAGACAGTCATGGCAGACACCAGCAACATGTGATAAGAATGGCTGGTGTAGTATTATCAATACTTAAAACAGTAATGTGTACTACTCTCCCGGACAATGATCCTCTAACCAACCATATTTATTAATTATTGTCTTGTCACATGAGCGTAATCAATTATGCATGTTATTTTTGTTTCTCTCTCTGTCACCTCTTGGTCTGTAGGCTGAGAAAGCAGAAGGATACATCCACCTATCAGACTTCACTGTCGACCAAGCAACAGAGTGCAAGAAGAAGCAGTTAGGTTTTTCTAATTTAAAGTTTCCATTTGGCCTGTTGGAAACCAGAGTAGTGTGGGCTAACCACAAACCTTTTGGTCTAGTTTTAGTTTACATTACTTCCCCATGTATAGTAGTCTTCTTTAGCGTTTCATTACCACTTCACCCAGTCACAGGAAATTGCAGAGCTTTTGCACGTCGAGCTCAAATGTAATATTTTGTACTGTCTGTATGATCACATGTAGCCTTGTTTCCTCTGTGTAAGTCATCAATCCTAAACCATGTTTCTCTTCATCTTTACGGTATGAATGCAGGCGTTAGATAACTGCTGGTCTGCTGTTGACCAAATTTTGTGATTTCACTTTTGATTCCTTCCTAAAATCTCTCTCCCTCATAGAAACACACAGAGCAGTGTTCAGCTCTCTCATTTAGTGTCCTATCCTGTCATAGTAATGATAATAATTGTATTTGTAGAGCATTTTTCATACACGCTCAAAACACTCAATGTAGTATTTGTTGATCTGACGGCTATTTTGTTTTGCCTGATCTCATTTCAGTGCTATAAAGGCCAGCCATCCACAGGTTGTGACACTCTACTTCGCTGCTGAGCGTCTGAGTGAGATGAACAAGTGAGTGTGTAAAAGAGGGTAATGGAGGCCGGCCTGGAGGTTGTAGCCTATTTGTGCTATGCTGAGGTCTAAGGCACACTTACTAGTAGAGGATGTGGGCTGACACTATGAAAATATAGCTTAAAACTTTTTTTTTTACTGTTTACATGGTGTGAAAGTTGAATGTTATTTTATATTATATCCGCTACACTCATGGGGCCATATTTAAATGCCATTACAGTTACCTATCATGAAGCTATTTGAGGAAGCTAGAAGCTATTTGAGGAAGCATGTGCAAAGAGGCCATTTGCCTCATAAGTGCATAAAACATTGGCCATACCGGTCAGGGAAGATTGTTTTTAAGGCATGGCTTCTCCATGTTACAGGTGGCTGTCCAAACTGTCAGCAGCAGTGGCTGCTGCACTGAAGGAGTCGTCAGAGGGGAACACTGGAGGTAATGGACTCTCAAGACATTACATGGATCTTTTTTTTAAATTCTATTTGTTGTTTGTTTTCTTGATGGAGAGAGACAGAAATAAGCTAGGGGACATTGGTGTAGTGGAGGGTATACGCCATATAGCCACTTATTTTTCAGTGGGCATTGCATATACTCACTTAATCCCCACTGAGGCGTATCAAAGTAGTGTAGTGGAAGTATAAACCATATCAATGAATAGAGCTGATAGAACCGATCGGAATGTTTAGCTTAAAATGTTGATAAACTATTTCTTCACATTTTAGGCACAGCAATGTACACACGGCGGTAGGCCTACGCGTGAACGTTCCGAAATACAATTGCGGAAAAAACGCCCTTCTAAAATGCACATGCGAGCGGTTTCATGGACAGGGATTGAAATATTCGTTAGAAATGTAGGAAAGGGGAGGATGATTTAAAGATGCAACAACTATCATGGGTTTCTACTGTGACTAGGATAATGCCTTTGGCTGATAGACAATGAAAGAAAGTTTAAAGAAAACCAAAAGAACAGTAGAATGCATATGGTTAAGTCTTTATAAAAAATTATTGCCTCCACGTTTCTATGATTGGATGTTGGCTATAGGCTACTTTGAAGCAAGGGAAGACGACATAATATGAAGTAAAACGTCCAGGTGTCAAACAATTAAGGAACAGGGGAAATATAGCGACGCTAATGATAGGCCTAACTGTATTCTGGTAGATGGAAAGGCTTTCCAAAAAACCTTCTCTATTAAATGTTAACTAGCTACAAAGTAGGCTATGCATACCTGTCAGAATATCATGATTATTTGCATCAATCCAGTGGTCATTTCTTTTGCAAACTCCATCTCATGTACAACAGAAACACTGCTAACCAAACAACAGTGCTAGGTGCCTGCACACTTGAATTAAAGGGCAACTCAAAAATCAAAATCAGTGGGGGACTAAGTCTGAAGGCCTGGGATCGCATATATGTTGAGGGCAACGGCCTTAACCACTCGACCAACCTCAGGCATTACATGGACTTTTGTAACCAATTACTCCTCATAATTCCTGTGGTTCACTGTGTGTCTAGAGTGCTACAGTGAGGAGAGTGACCAAGAGGTTGAGTCTCTGGAGACATCTGACCCTGAGCAGCTGACCATAGACTCTGTGAGTGTGAGTGCACTTCCCCATTCAACTGCTTTGTATGTACGAAGATTGTTCAGCATTGATGCTACTTTGTGCTAGTGTTTAGACTCGGACTCAGTCTGTTGCTGTAGATTACATTTTAGTCATTTAGCAGACACTCTTATCCAGAGCGACTTACAGTTAGTGAGTGCATACATCATTATTATTTTAAATGTTTCATACTGGCCCCCCGTGGGAATCGAACCCACAACCCTGGCGTTGCAAACGCCATGCCCTACCAACTGAGCTACATCCCTGCTGGCCATTCCCTCCCCTAGCGCTGCGATGCAGAGCCTTAGACCACTGCGCCACTCAGAGCCTCATGTTAACCCAGTGTGAATGTTGTGATTTGACTCTGTTCTCTCTCTGCCCAGGGAGATGTCCCCCCATCTTGCTCCACCTCGTCCCCCTGTCACTCCACTGGCCCAGTGTCTGCCCCTGACAGCATTGTGACTTCAGAGAGCATGCAGTCCTGGCTGGATGTCCCTTCTGCAGAGAGGGCAGTGGGACAGGGTGCTCCCCTCCACCCCCTCAGACTGGATGAGGAGGATGGACCGGGGGCTGAGGCCCAGGGAGGAAAGGAGGGTAAACTTTTAGCTTCTCTGTATCGACATCTCATTATCCTGGATTGACACCACATCTCATTATCCTGGATTGACACCACATCTCATTATCCTGGATTGACACCACATCTCATTATCCTGGATTGACACAAAAGATGGCGGAGTAGCCTAGTTAACACCCACACCTCTATACTGCCTGTTTGTTCTTATGAACTTATTTTGAATGATAACATGTGAATGATGGCATATTTGTATGCCATAATCTTGATTTATTATGATGATTTTTAGAGGGCACATCTGATGAAATGGAGGCACTGTACATCCATCTAAAGCATGCCAGACTATCTCCAACTGGAGAACTGAAGAGGGACTTCAGAGCGTCATTCATTCAACGCTGCAAAAATGACCAAGTCAATAACAAGCTGCATCTGGTTAGGACCCTCAACAGCACTTTGAAGGTGAGTCACTTCATTCTAGGTCAAAGAGCTCTCTGCTCATTAGAACAGGGTCATGTTCAGTAGGGCACACCATGAAGAAGAAAAAAAATCTAGCTCCCCTTTCAAACCGTTTTCGCCCTACTGAACACAACCCTGATCTGTTTCTCAATCAAACCCATGAACATGGAAGGCTTAGTCTGCTAATATTCCTTGGCTACAATACCCTTAGATGTGCCTACATTAATTCCTGTTGAAAGGTGAACAGCTGTACATCAACACCGTTGTCTGATTTATATATTTAATAGGCAAAAGAAGCCGACCTGTTGGCTATAGAACACGTGCTGGCAGATCCCATTCTTACTGCACAGAGGTATCGTCAGTGGAGGGTTGGTAACGTGGCGCTACTGCAGGAGATCACTAATCGCAAAAAGGACCCACCTGGTGGCAGCAGAGAGCAGTCTTTCCCCCTCGGAGCTCCACGGACCCACTGCATCGCTGACACCAGTGCGTGACCGACACACAACAATGGTATGCATAGAGGCATCGGATACTATTCTTCACGGCCCGTATTTATAAAGCGGCTCAGTTTAGGAGTGCTGATCTAGGATCAGGCATGTCCGTATAAAAACAACAACATTCTATTCCTTATTTTATCGAGGATATTCCTGAAAATGTGCCGTGGATATTCCTATGCTTTCTTGTAGGAATGGTTATCCATGTTTCTTAAAATCTTTTGAACACATTTTATTTTATGACCTGTGCAGTATAGTGCCACTTAGGGATTTTGGGAATAAGATGCTCCCTCTTTTAAGGGGAAACGTGATTAAAATGGGACATTTTGCATTTCTGATATTCCTTTACAAATGTGTTTGCTAAATCACAGGGTAATGTATCCTATCACTGGGTAAGGGTTGGGGGTTATACCATTTTTCTAGTCACCACTGTTTGTAACACTGAAATTAGGGAAGGTTGTTCTAGGTACACACCTAGTTCAATTAGTATAACATCACTGAGTCTGGCCTAAGTACAGTTTATCTAAATAACTTTTCCTATCATAAGTAAATCAGTGTTGACTGAATTATATTTAAATTTGTTTTTAATATGAATACATTTGATCATTTAAACATTGTAAATATTTTGTACATTGTATGGTTTTGTGGAACTAACTTGTACTGTTTTTTACATGTTGTATCAATTTAACAAGAATATGCTAAACAAATAAACTCAGAGCTTTTAACTAAGTCAAAACCTTTGTAATGTTGTATTGACTTATTATCGGTAGGCCACATGTTTCCAAATAGGCTACTGATGGTACCCATTGGCCCTGCTGGTATGTCTGTACAGCAGCATTCACACACTGAAATGAGTATTAAAACATGCCATCTGCAGTGACCATGAAATGGTCTCAGTATATGAATGCAGAAAAACTCGTCAAAAAGTTATGTGGATGAAGTTTACAGAAAGTAGCCCGGAAGATGCAGATGATATCTTGGCCATCTGTTGCTGGACCTTTTTGTGTTATCTCGCCACTAGAGGTCACTGTTGTGCCTGATGGATGGAGGGCCTGTCATTGACTGTTTCTGTCCCAAATGGTACACTTTTCCCAACAAAGTGCACTACTTTTGCCCAGACCTATATAGGGAATAGGGTACCATTGCAGACAGCCTTTGATTGCTGTATGCCTCCGGGTAGGTAGGGGGAACTCGCCTTGCAACGTAACTAAGGTAAACAGAACTTAAATGTGTTTACCAGGAAAACACCTATGTTCTCCATGGATGCTATCCTATATGAGGCCCCTGAGGGGATAGAGAAGACTGCAGTAGAGGGTATTGGAGGACTACCTGGTATACACTGCACTGTGGTGTTATGATGTTTGATTAAAAGGCTCTTTTCAAACTGACTATGTACTGTAAATTGGAGTGGTTACATGTGTGTGGTCTTGGTAATGTCAGTGTGTATGAGCTAGAGCTGTTAACTAAGCAGTCATTCTGAACACACAAGTTATCTAAATGTAGAAGACGGAGGAGTATGAGACGTCGAGGCAAAATGTCAAATGATTAGATTGAATTTCAGAGTGCAGGTGTTTTACAACAAACGGGTCAGAAAATAACAGACTCTCTGTGTGTAGACACAAAGCAAGCTATTGTTGGGGCCAGAGGTGTGGAATTAAGGCTTATCTAGGCCTACTCATATGCAACTATGGCTCGGCTGCTTACAAACAGTAAAATTGTCTAAATATGATTTAATCATGAGAGGGTTTGGCTGCATGGCTGCCTGTTTCCCCCCCAAAAAAATCAGCATGAACATATTTTTGCAATTAACAGGAGATCCCTGGGTTATATGCATATCTATTAGTCTCTGACGTTCTCCACTCAAGTGTACCGAGAGCAATGTCAACAGCAACTTTAATGTTATCCCATTCATGAACTGATCTGAACTGCTCACACACACACACACACACACACACACACACACAGGTGATTGGGTATACATCATACACTGACTCATTAGTATATTATGGATTAACGACGTGTGGTTTAACAATCCACACAGAAATGATTTTATATCATGGCTGACTAAATCGAGGGGGGTAATATTGCCTTTCCTAGAGTTCTCATGTCAATACTATTTTCCTCTTTCGAAAGAGTATGAAAACCGCCTTGAACAATAAATGTTATGAAAATGAAATTGTACACTGAGTGAGAGAGATGTGGTCTTGAGTAATCTGCAAAGACATGATAATGTGAGGGAAACATCAGCTATTTCTATTGGCATATACTGTATGTCCATCCCTAAGAATGTCATAGGCCAACATGAAGTTGGTTCAAGAAGGGCTATTTCTCGGTAGGTTATGTTCATGTGCATATTTAACAAACTGATTTGATCTATGTGTCCTCAATCCCATCCATGTGAACTTGAGCTCATGTAATAGAGGCTGCATCCCAAATTGCAACCTATTCCCTTTATAGTGCACTACTAGAGTAGAGCTTTCATCAAAAGTAGTGCACTATAAAGAGAATAGGGTGCCATTTGGGAGGTAAATAAGGACCCCAGTGAGTCGTTAGTCATCTTTGGACTGATTCAGAAACAGCCTTGGTGTTGCTCAGATGACAATGCCACACATTCCTAAGCAGTGTCTGTTGTGTAGGCTGCCACCAATGTTGGGTCAGACCAGCTAAAGTATGCTGCCCACTTTAATCTACAGCAAAGGAGCAACACAATGACTGTTCTTATGCTCTAGACACATTGTTTACTACTTTGAACAAACAACAATAACATTCTAGACATAATTTTGTCCCATCTAAAAAATAAAAAGTCACAGAAACTGTGATTTTCCTGGAAGACTATTTTGGAAGATGATTTGTCAGGCAGTGTTATGTAAGTTGACTTACCACGCAGATACAGTATGTTCATCACATGATAAGAAAGTCAACAATGACTATAAAACAGTCTGGACGTGCTCATCCCAAAGCCCACACCCTCTCACTCTCCTGCAGCTCAATCAAGCATTCATCACTGCAGATGCAGACCATCACACATGCAAACCTATTTTTTTTAAAACATCCCTGAGAAAAAGCACTTCCCTGGATCTCCTTAGCCTCCTTGGTTACAGTTAGTCTGTTCCTCAATCTGCCCTCATCCTCTCAGTCAATATCAGCAGTGATAATGTTTCTGCATCACTGGACATGCAAGCGTCCCAAATAACACCCTAATCCCTATACAGTGCACTAATTTTGACCAAAGCCCTATCCTACATAGTGAATAGGGTGCTATTTAGGACGCAAACACAGGACTATTAATGCTGATTGTTGCTATGTGCTGACAGTGCTGCCGATGGGCAGTCCAGATCCCCTGTGAGTCTCCTCTCTCACCGCTTCTATATATTTTATCTTTACATGATTACATTTTCTCACCCTTTTTGGGGCCTTCCGTAATGCCCTGTGGCAATGATTACATGGTGTGAGTGTTCATCATGCCATTAAAACAAGGTTATGGTGTTAGACAGTCAGAGGCTGTGCTGCATGGGCTACAGACAATAAAAACAGACAAAGCCAGCACCAATATTGGCTAGACTGTTACAGGCCCCGTGGCTTGCTTGGAAACTATCTACTGAAATGATACATGTGGCTGTGTGTGGATTTGACAGCCAGGGCCGAGGGGTTTTTCTTTATTTTTACTATTTTCTACATTGTAGAATAATAGTGAAGACATCAAATCTATGAAATAACACATATAGAATCATGTAGTAACCCAAAAATTTTTAACTAATCAAAATATATTTTAGATTTTAGATTCTTCAAAGTAGCCACCCTTTGCCGTGATGACAGCTTTGCACACTCTTGGCATTCTCTCAACCAGCTTCATGAGGAATGCTTTTCCAACAGTCTTGAAGGAGTTCCCACATATGCTGAGCTCTTGTTGGCTGATTTTCCTTCACTCTGCAGTCCAACTCATCCCAAACCATCTCAATTGGGTTGAGGTCAGGTGATTGTGGAGGCCAGGTCATCTGATGCAGCACTCCATCACTCTCCTTCTTCGTCAAATAGCCCTTACACAGCCTGGAGGTGTGTTTTGGGTCATTGTCCTGTTGAAAAACAAATGATAGTCCCACTAAGCGCAAACCAGATGGGATGGCGTATCGCTGCAGAATGCTGTGGTAGCCATGCTGGTTAAGTGTACCTTCAATTCTAAATAAAACACAGACAGTGTCACCAGCAAAGCACCACCACACCATCACACCTCCTCCTCCATGCTTCACTGTGGGAACCACACATGCGGAGATCATCCGTTCACCTACTCTGTGTCTCACAAAGACACAGCGGTTGGAACCAAAAATGTGGACTCATCAGACCAAAGGACAGATTTCCAGTGGTCTAATGTCCATTGCTCGTGTTTCTTGGCACAAGCAAGTCTCTTCTTATTATTGGTGTCCTTTAATTGTGGTTTATTTGCAGCAATTCGACCATGAAGGCCTGATTCACAAAGTCTCCTGTGAACAGTTGATGTTGAGATGTGTCTGTTATTTGAACTCTGTGAAGCATTTCTTTGGGCTGCAATCTGAGGTGCAGTTAACTCTAATGAACTTATCCTCTGCAGCAGAGGTAACTCTGGGTCTTCCTTTCCTGTGGCGGTTGTCATCATGAGAGCCAGTTTCATCATAGCGCTCAATGGTTTTTGCAACTACACTTGAAGAAACGTTTAAAGTTCTTGTCATTTTCCGTATTGACTGACCTTCATGTCTTAAAGTATTGATGGACTGTCGTTTCTCTTTGCTTATTTGAGCTGTTCTTGCCATAATATGGACTATCTTCTGTATACCACCCCTACCTTGGCACAACACAACTGATTGGCTCAAACGCATTAAGAAGGAAATACATTCCACAAATTAACTTTTAACAAGGCACACCTGTTAATTGAAATGCATTCCAGGTGACTACCTCATGAAGCTGGTTGAGAGAATGCCAAGAGTGTGCAAAGCTGTCATCAAGGCAAAGGGTGGCTACTTTGAAGAATCTCAAATATAACATATTTTGATTTGTTAAAAAAAAAATGGTTCCTACATGATTCCATATGTGTTATTTCATAGTTTTGATGTCTTCACTATTATTCTACAATGTAGAAAATAGTTTATAAAAAGAAAAACCCTAGAATGAGCAGGTGTGTCCAAACTTTTGACTGGTACTGTAAATGCTCTGTTCTTACGACTCTTATACTCTGTGGTGGGATGGATGGGATGAGTGAGGATAAAGTAGCCCACTCAATGAGTGAACCATCCCCACTCTGGTCGCGTCCCAAATGACACCCTATTCCCTACATAGTGCACTATTTTTGACCAGAGCCCTATGGGAACGAGCTTCTGTCTGGTTCCATGCCCAGTCCGTCACCTATCACCACCACCCACCTTGCCCCGGGGAACTCCACTATAAATGGGAAACGTGAGCCCATGTGGACACCCACCCGCAGGGTTTCATTTCACAACCTAGCCAGGTGAACTGAGCAGTTTGTGAGGATTGGAGGGGGAAGCACAGAGGAGGGGAGGCTGACACAGTTCCAGGCAGGTAGGGTACAGCCCTCTAACCAATTGTACTATTATGTGTGTTTTTCCGCATTATTTGTAATTTATTCTGTACATGTTTCTGCCATCGTCTCTTATAACCAAAAAGAGCTTCTGGATATCAGGACAGCGATTACTCACCTCGTATTGGACAAAGATTTTTTCCTCAACAAGTCGGACGCGAAGGATATCCTACAGACACCCGACAAGGCCCAAATCCCCGTCATTCGCATTAGAAAGAGACGGAGATATCGTGGACGTAGGTCGGGGTGCCTTGTAAGGATCCGACGCTGAGCAAGTAAACTGCCTCTTCCATCAATCCTATTAGCCAATGTTCAATCATTTGAAAATAAATTAGATGACCTAAGATTACGGTTATCCTACCAACGGGACATTAAAAACTGTAATATATTATGTTTCACCGAGTCGTGGCTGAACGACGACATGGACAACATACAGCTAGCGGGCTATACGCTACATCGGCAGGATAGAACGGCTGACTCCGGTAAGACAAGGGGTGGCGGTCTGTGTATATTTGTAAACAACGGCACAAAATCAAGTCTCAAGGTTTTGCTCGCCTGAGGTAGAGTATCTTATGATAAGCTGTAGACCACACTATTTACCAAGAGAGTTTTCATCTATATTTTTCATAGCTGTCTATTTACCACCACAAACCAATGCTGGCATTAAGATTGCACTGAATGAGCTGTATAAGGTCTGACTGCACGGAGATGCTTGGGAAAAATGGTTACAACGGGGGACCAGAGTGTTTGTGTCTCAGGTGAAGAGGGTGGATCTGATCTCCATCACTGTTATGTGAATTATTTAACAAACTATTTTAGTGTCTCTGTGCGTCTCCCAAAAGGTTGTAAGTCTTTTGGGATTTAAGTAACGGCCAGAGTCCCGGTCTGCATAGTCAGAGATATTTATTCATTGAGAATTCTGAAACAAAATGGTGGTACAATCCTTTTATACACATAAGTCATACTAAAAATCCTGCCCCCCCCCCTTAGGCGGCCTGTATTTTTCCACTATACATATCTTGTAAACACACACACACCTCGGCTCAGCTCATGTTTTCCTCTGCTCTCCTGACCATCACTGTTCTTATCTTCTCCCACTCCTTGCTCGGCCAGGTGCAGATATCGCATCCTCCCTAAATTGGGAGGCCCCTTTATCTTGGTTTAGACAGTTCTCCATTGTTGTCTGGTCTAACTCTTACTCACATTGCTAAATAGTAGCTCAATGGTAGCTTACTGGTCCTACACTCACACATTTCTAACACATTATACACAGTTTCAGGGTGTAATAATTAGTCATTAATAATTAATCTATCAATCCACCCTTTGACTAAATATTACGCACATACAAAATATATGTTGTTATAGAAATAAATCACACTCATTGAAGTATATAAGTTGGTTTGCATATAAAAACATTAAAAAGTGTCTCATTCAATACAGGTTCATCAGGGTTACCCCATGATTAAAAGCGTAATGTTACTATTTAGCAATGGTACCTAACCTGTTTACCCACTATCTGGAAACAACAGTCTAAGCCTATAGTGAAGAACATTTGCTTCATCACATCCTGCAATATTGATTAATTAGTACATCATACTTAAAACGAGACTTTAATACACAAAAGTCATTACAATAACTTTTAAACTAGAGATTTGTAGTTCTAGGTTAACATCCAATCACAGCTCTTCGTTAGATTTTCACTGCAACCTTCACACATTAGAACTAAGAAAAGTTTCATCCAGTCTCAAACTATCTGAATCGTCGTCATCCTCCACCAAGCCTGGTAGGTCATATCCTTCATTCCTTAGGTCGGAGTCCGGGGATTGGGCCGTATCTCACCATCTGTTGGGAAACTGCCTTCTCCATCGCCTTGCTCACCAACCCTCGGACACAGGGAATAAGACAACATCCACAAAGAACAAGCATACCCATAGAAGCTATAGCTGCACCCAGAATAGTTACAACAATAGTTTTCCATTTACCAAATATGTTATCAAACCAACCGTTTAGGGAGCTATCAATACCAGAGTTCTCAGCCAGTTCGTTCGCCAGCGTGGTGAGTCCCTGAAGCGCTTTGGTCACGGACCGTCCGGTGCTGTATTGTTGGGGATGAAAGTACAGCACATAGATCCAAACAGAACACAAACTCCGCCCGCTTAGCCAAAAGCATATCTAAAGCTATTCTATTCTGCCGTGCCATTAAGCTAGTTGCCGCTGTCTGCTCAGCCAATCCCTTTATTGCATCACGAGTGTGGTTTATAAATCTTTGCCGGTTATAGTAAATATAATTTATCCAATCTACGTTTTATTAATTGTTGACCACCAGAAAAGACTTGATTCAAACCCAGCTGCGATCTGATTCCTAGCTTTGAATTCTTCTGGAACCCTTCGAGGTACTCCTATCCCATCAATATATATCCTTTCATCAAAGGAGGAGGTCCCGCTTTCTACGTGACAACTCACCAGTCTCTGACACGTTTGATTGTTTGATGAGAGTGAAGGGCATTACCAGCTGAGCTAGTGCACAGGTTCCTGTCCAATTAGTATGTAGGTGAGGCCACAGTCTGTCATCACCACACAACCACCAGATGTCAGCACGGGCCTGGTTTTGGTTCCTAAAATCCTCTGGCTGCAACAAAGAGGAGAGATTAGTCATGGTCTCTTTAGTTGTGACATTCTCTGTGTGGGAGCAGGAGCTAAGATGCCCTACCCTGTATCCTATTTTATCAGTCCTAGAGAAACAATAGTAAGACTCCCTTAAGACTTCAAACGGAGGTAACCTAGGTCGGGGTGACTTTGTTATCGGGGGATACAGATAGTGCAAGTTACTACAAGACTCCTTCACCACATTCCCAGGTGGCTTGAACAATTTAATCATGCAAGATAAACCTGACGGAGAGTTAAAGCCCGTCAAGGGGAACGGAGTAGTTGTTAACCTTGGTTTGGCTGTCCCACAGGCATAACAGTCCTCTTTAGACATAGTTCTTGCCGTATACTGAATCCATTCCAACCACAGGTTAGGATCCCTGTACCCCGTCTCCACCTGTAGTACTTCCTTCAGGTCTATAGTTTGCACTATCTTCACCACGGCCCCGGTCTCACTACCTCCCTCAGAGAGGTTTACTCTATAGGGTGCCCCAGTTGAAGAGGATATCTCACTTGTCAGGTCTGTAACATCTGCTGGGTTGATTACTACTCAGAAAGCCACTAATGGGTCTCCACAACATTTGCGGTCAAATCCTATGTACCACATTCCCTAATCCGTAGCCTTTACCTGTTTTAGCGTAATTCGGACTTTCAGACAGTACCTACCCTTATATGGGTCGCACTGCCATTTCTGGTAATTCCCTACTTTCACAATACTCCACCTGTCCTTAAACTGTGTATGGAGATTGACATATCCCCCTCGCTCGGTATGAGCAACTACATGGTCCCAGGATGTACATGGTGACATACATATATATCTCCCATCCTTTATGATACTACCAGCCAGTAGTCCCCAACTTCCCAACTGGTCCGCAAAGACCTCAAAGGTGATGTCCTTCCCTACAGTCCCTAGTACTTCCCCTTTCCCTACGTCTAGCTGTCTCCTATGCCTTCGTAGACTGTGCTCAGGTATTATTTTATCAACTTGTGTTAGGTTAACTACTACTTCTGGCGGATCAGGAGGGTTTGAGTGTGTTAGGAATATGGCCCCCACAATCAGACAGCTACCTACCGTCAGGAGACCTGTGAATCCCCACCCTCGCCCTGAGAACATGTCAGATGCCAGAGGCCAACCCATTGCTTTATCTTCTATCGAACTCACACAGGGATGATCAGACAGGGTAAGGGAATCTTCGTTAAGGAGCCAACCCCCGAGCCCTAGTGGTGATCGGTTCTTTCTCCTAACTGTGTTTGTTCGTCAGGTGTAGCTGGGTTTACCTTTTTACAGTGTGTGACATGCACCCAGGTGGATCTTTCCGCAATTCTTACAGCGAAGGCCGTCACCAACAGGACCTGATATGGACCTTCCCAACGGGGCTGCTTCCAGTCTTTCTTCTTCAAGGATTGGATCCACACCCAGTCACCTGGTTGGATGGAGTGGGTTACCTTCTCCTTTAGTTCTCCTGTGGGGCACAAAATCTTTGACATACGTCTTTGGTTAATGAACAGTCTTCTCATGTGTTGTGCCAACGTGTCTTCTACTTCTATGTCTGCCTGTTCTGGCCCTGCCAACTGTGGCATCCTGTAAAGTCTTCCAAACACTTTCTCAAAGGGGGACAATCCATTCTTATCTGGCGTTATTCTGATAGTCATTAGTACGATTGGCAGACATTGTACCCAATTCCTTCCTGTGCTCATGTGAGTTTTTCGTAATCTAGCCTTAATTGTCTGATTCATGCGTTTGATAAGTCCAGCCGATTTCGGGCTATACGAACAATGCTTCTTCATGTTTATTTGTAACTTCTGTCCAATATTATATATTACTTGATTAGAAAAATGGGATCCATTATCAGAAAAAATAGTTTCTGGAAGGCCGAACCTTGGTATTATATCCTGGCATATTGCTTTTGCTACTGTTATAGCATCTGCCGAGGAGGTAGGGAAAGCTTCTACCCATTTAGTGTATTTGTCTATTATAGTCAAACACCACTTCTTTCCCTCACTCCTGGTCAGCTCTATAAAGTCCATTTCTAATTGTTGAAAGGGGTACTTAGCCGGAGGGTACTCACCCAGAGGTGCCCTTTGTCTACCCTGGTGATTACTTTGAGCACAGATAACACATCTTGAACAAAAGTTTTTTAAATAATTTGTAATCCCATATGCAACAAAGTGTTGTCTAATCTGCTCTACCATCCCTCCGGTTGACACATGGCTCTGCCCGTGTGTCAATATTGCAGCATATCTAAACAGTGATTTCGGGAGAATTGGTAAGCTGTCTTTGACCCATATTCCTTCCTTATTTACTGCGCCTTGCTTCACCCATCTATGAACTTCCTTAATTGGGGCCCTACTGTAGCTCTCTATAAGTAGATCTCTGTCTATTGAAACTTCCTCTTTTGACAGCTGACTGGAACCAGAGAAGTGTTTTGACCCAGCCTTCTTAGCTTCCTCATCTGCCTTTGCATTCCCCAAAGTAATGCTATCCTTCCCTGTAGTATGCGCCTCACACTTACATATTGCGAGCTTTTTTGGTAATAGTACTGCATCTAGGAGGTCAAGAATCAACTCTGCATGTGTTATTGGTTTACCCGAAGTCGTAACCATTCCTCTATTCTTCCACTGGGCAGCAAAGACGTGTACGGTATTAAAGGCATATGCACTGTCGGTATAGATAGTTATAACCTTCCCTTTACCCAGTTGGCATGCTTTTGTTAATGCCACTATCTCTGCCTGTTGGGCAGAGTAGTTTCTTGGTAAGGGTTCAGCAGCTAGAACCTTGTTCTCTGTCACTACAGCATAACCAGTTGCATTCGTGCCATCAGGATTCTTCCTAGAAGATCCATCAACAAACATTGTTACTTCACAACATGGTATAGCTAAGTCTGTTAAGTCAGGCCTGGGTAGTACTATTTTTTCAGTTTCTTCAATACAGTTATGGGGACTACCATCATTCACAACTGGAACCAATGTTGCAGGATTCAGCGTTGTACATCGTTCAATAGTTAGATTTGGCATGTTCAGCAATCTTATCATACAAGATAGGTGTCGTGCTGGTGACATGTACGCCATCTTGTGTTCCAATAGCAGAATTGACACTGCATGTGGAACTTTTAAGGTTAGATCATGGTATAGTACTATTGAAGCTGAGTCCTGCACTGCATTAGCAGCTGCCACAACTGATTGCAAACAGACAGGCATTGCCTGAGCGACCTTATCAAGTCTTGAAGAAAAATATGCTACCGGTTTATTTTTGTCCCCATGTTTTTGTGTCAGTACTGATGTCATATATCCCTCTCTACAATCCACAGTTTGAGTGAATGGTCTGTCATATCTAGGGAATGCCAGCACCGTTGAAGAGGTCAATAATTGCTTAATTTCCTCAAATTGCAAATCAGCCTCGTTATTCCAGATTATTTTATCATGTGCTGCCATAGCTTTTCCATAGATAAGATCACTAAATTTTCCAGTGTGTAATGCATAATGGGGAATCCATGCTCGACAGTAATTTATCATTCCCAAAAACCTCATCATTTGTTTCTTATTCAGAGGTTTAGGAGCTTCTAATATTGCTGTTTTTCTTGAGGAGTTTATGGTTCTCCCATCCTGCGTTATCGTGTGACCTAGATATATTACCTCTTTCTGCCAGAGTTGTAGTTTCTTTTTACTGACCTTGTGCCCTTGTCCTGCCATAAAAGTTAACAACTGGAGAGTATCCTTTTTACACCCCTCCTTCGAGGGGTTTGCTACCAGTATATCATCGACATATATCAAAATTTGGCTCCCCTCTTGGGGTTCAAACATTCCCAGGTTACGTGTGATAGCCTGGGAAAAAAATTGTAGGACTTTCCGAATAACCTTGTGGAAGTCTCGAGTATGTGTATTTCTGACCTTTGAAGGTAAAGCCAAACCATCCTTGACTATCAGGATGTACAGGTATACTAAAGAAAGCATTAGCTATGTCTATCACAGGAAAGTAAGAATGTTCTGGTTTCAATTGGTTCAATAGAGTGTGTGGGTCTGGAACACAGGGTGCTCTTGGAATGATGTTCTTATTTACCCCCTGTAGGTCCATTACCATTCGCCAATCATTGCTTGGAGCTGCCTTCTTTACTGGAAATACAGGTGAATTACACTGTGCCTCATCCCCGGGATTATCACTCCACCTTTGAGTAAGTGGTCAAATGTGGGAGTAATCCCTATAATGGCTTCTGGTTTCATTGGATATTGTTTTTGGTATGGCCTATGGTTTGACCGCGGAACCACCTGGACTGGAGATACTCCCTTAATTAACCCCACATCGGCTGGTCCCTTAGACCACAACTCTAGAGGTACAATCTCAAGGTCTCTTTCTTGTTCCTCTGTGAGGAAAATATCTGGTCATCAATTATCACATCCTATGTCTAGGTGCACAGCGGGTGTGCAACCTGCTCTCCAATTCAACTTCCTACGATATCGGCCGGTTGATTGGCTATGTTGGTCCCCGTTAGGAGCAGTCTGCCAGTCTTTAACATACTTTGCCTGTGTCACCCATTTCCCCAGATCTAACCACTCCTCTTGAGCTTCCTTTGACAAGGAGACATGTGGGCTCCATCTCTCTCTATAGAATTGCTGACTCTGTGGCCCCAATTCGACTTCTGCTGCTGCATGGGTGTCATCATAATGAAACCATTTCAAGCCTATTGTCCTTTCTGTGGTTTTAAACAGAGCTTCCTCATATTCTTTACTAGGGACAGAGTGTGTATTATACCACAGAGTACAATGTAAGTCATCCTCAGTCATTTTAGGTGAGTCAGGTACTAGGGTTTTAGTCAAGTCTACTAAGGTCTTTGGTATGTCTGAGTTACCTCCCCCTCAACAGGTCCTGGCTATACCAATAACATGGTTCCCCTTCACCACTTACAACCATATTATCCTTTATCACATGAGCCTGCATTCCCCTCACTGTCGGTCTTACTTCTATGTTTAACTGCGTCATCGCATCTCTTCCCAATAGATTAACAGGACACTGTACTGAAATCAGTACAGGCAGAGTAGCTTCACTCCCTGTCTTTACATGTTTCAGTGTTACTGGTGCAGACAGCTGTTCAATACCTTTATGACCAGAGGCTGATCGCACTATAATTTTTCTCCATTAATGTCAATTCCCTCTGGTGCATTATCTTTACAAATACAGGTTCGGTCTGCCCCAGTATCACAGAGAAATGTTATATTTTACCCATTACTGTCAATGTTAGGTATGGTTTCTGTTCCTGTTGTAATGCCAAATCTACAAGAGACAGATCAAACACCTCCAGTTCTCTCTCCTGCTTCTCCTGATTTCTCTCTTCCTCCCACTCTAGTCATGCCTCCTCTTCTTCCTCTGATTCTGGCTTTCTCCCCCCTGTCTCTTCCTCCTCTGCCTGGATTATACTTTCCTCCTTTTCCTCTCTTCCCCTTCTTCTTACAGTCTCTTGACTGGTGCCCTTTCCTTCCACAGTGATAACACGGTTCCTCACATTCTCTAGCAAAATGTCCCGTTTTGTCACAATTGAAACACTTCCATTCACTCCTGTCTCCACTATTACCGTTGCCTCTCTTCTCTCCTAGGTTCTTCCAGTCTCTCCTACCTCCCATCTCCCCTAGGTGCCACTAGGTACTCAGCTCCCTTCGCTTCCTTTCTCTTGTTTCGTTCCTTTACATTCTGTTCATGATGGATTGCATAACGTTTAACCTCAGCTAAGGTAGCCGTCCCCCAGCCAATTAGGGTATTTTTTATTGTTTGAGAGATTTCTGGCCTCATTCCACTTAGGAAGGCAATCTTTAACTGTTGGTGATATGGACCCTCTGGTGCCCCTGGTCCTGGATCTATTAGCCCACTGTTTGCATTGAACACATCTCTCAGTCTCTCTAGGTATTGACTAATAGTCTCACTGTCTCCCTGTTTACACTCATGGATCTTGGAGAAGTCGGCATGTCTGTGATAATATTCTCTCAGATTATCACAGAGTTGTGCCAATTTATCTCCATAAGCCCCTCCTTCTGCCCACTCTAGGACCTGCGCATTCTCGTCTCCGGGAACCCAGTTCCCTCTCACTGCCGCCCAGTCTTTTAACACTATCTGTCTGACTGCCCTCTCTAGTTCCCCTGTATTCAGCTTAAAGCTGGCGGTCAGCCCTTCCATATCTCTTCTGAACTGGTGTACCCCCGTCTTGGGGTGTGGTATCCCTTCCACTGCTCTCACTACATCTCTCTGGGTCCATGCTCTGTATACTTGTAATGTATCAGGCTGGTTGTCTTCTCCTGCTCTGGGGTTTGGCAGGGCTATTAAGGGATAGGATTGCTCCATTTTACCCTTACCACTGCCAGCCCCATCTGATTCTTCCCCTTCTGACTCATCATTCCCCTTTCTCTTGGCCTCAGCCCTGTGCCTCTCTAGCTTTTTCCTTTTCTCTTTCTCCCTTTTAGCCTCCTATCTGACTTTCTCTGCCCTTGTCCTGTACTCCTCTACCTCTGGCTCTTCCTCACCTTCATCTTCCCTTCCTCCTCCAGCCCCTTCTTCCTCATAGGGAGGTGGGGCCGGTGGGGGGGCGACATTATTCCCCTGCACTCTCCTTCTCCTCCCTACGTATTCATCATCTGGATTTTCTCTCCATGCCTGGTCTGCCAAGTTTGGATATAACCTTTCTGCCCTCTGCTCTGGGGGAGGCACGGAGACCTCAACCTTCACTTCTCTTTCCCTCTCACTCACTTCTCTTTTCTTGCTGCCTTCTTCCCGCTTTCTAGCTTCTACTAGCCACACCCTGGCTGTTTCTAAGCCCTCTCTTTTCTGTTTCTTTAGATCAGTACCACAATTTACATGCATTTGTTTAATCATAGATTCCAGTTTAATTACATCAAGTCGCCCATTAAAGCCATATTTCTTTCTCCAAATATGCCCATAATACACATTTCGTTTGTCTCGCATTTCCATGAATTTCTCGTCCCCAGTAAATTCTGGGACCTCTTGTGAGGATTTGCCCCCCATGGTTGGTACTGTTAAAAATCCCTTAGCCACCTCTTCTATATAACAAGTCAATTTAACAAGTAATACAAAACAGCTTCACACAACAACACCTTGAATCACCCCTTCCTGTATATGTAATCTTGACTAGTCCCCCAGAATTATCTCATACTTTTACAGAGGGATTGATCCCCACAATGTAATCTTGATAATTCCTGACAGTCTCATACAACAGGAATGGGTTCTCCCTCCTCTATACAACCACCTGGAACCACCCCTCCCTGTATATGTGGTCTTGACTAGTCCCCCAGAATTATCTCATACTTTTACAGAGGGATTCATCCCCACAATGTAATCTTGATAATTCCTGACAGTCTCATACAACAGGAATGGGTTCTCCCTCCTCTATACAACCACCTGGAATTATTCATGTAACTTTTGAGCAAACATTAGGTCTCACAAGTATACAACCTTACATGATTGTTGGTGTTGTATCGGTAACCTGGAGTTTATAAGGCTCCAGAACGGATAGAGTTACAGCAAAATCTACAGTTGTTTGTGACTTTTGACTTTACTAATATTCTATTTCTCACACATGCTACTTTAATTCCTTCTGGTGTACTTTTTGTATTTGTTTAACCCGGATTATTTGTTGACTGTTCAATAATCTCTTACAGGTTACATCCCATAGGTGTACTTTTAATAGTTCCTTCTATTTCAACACCGGGTAGTTTCTTTTGGTAATGGCCTATTACCGTGAATCATTACGGACCCACCACCAGGTTGACTAGTCCCCCAGAATTATCTCCTACTCTACGGAGGAGTCTATCCTCACAATGTAATCTTGATAATTCCTGACAGTCAACCCCACATTTCACTTAAAATGGCTACGCATTGATCAATTTGCTACTTTTCAATATTTTAGCAAGTCCTCAAATCAATTTCACCAAGTTAATGAATAAAGACTACTGACCTTATCCTTGCAGCCGAGATTCAATGTAGGTTTGGATTCCGTCACCGTCTCTGTCATTAATCAGGTGTCCTCTGGCCTGTTTTAACCCTTAATGTCAAAGGGCAGGACTTTCTATTTACGAATGTATCATTCGCCCGTCGACGGTTTTCAGAGTTCCTGGAATGACAGAAACAGGGTATTGGAATCCGGCTCGAAGGACCAAGCTGTTATGTGAATTATTTAACAAACTATTTTAGTGTCTCTGTGCGTCTCCCAAAAGGTTGTAAGTCTTTTGGGATTTAAGTAACGGCCAGAGTCCCGGTCTGCATAGTCAGAGATATTTATTCATTGAGAATTCTGAAACAAAATGGTGGTACAATCCTTTTATACACATAAGTCATACTAAAAATCGGCCTGTATTTTTCCACTATACATATCTTGTAAACACACACACACCTCGGCTCAGCTCATGTTTTCCTCTGCTCTCCTGACCATCACTGTTCTTATCTTTTCCCACTCCTTGCTGGGCCAGGTGCAGATATCGCATCCTCCCTAAATTGGGAGGCCCCTTTATCTTGGTTTAGACAGTTCTCCATTGTTGTCTGGTCTAACTCTTACTCACATTGCTAAATAGTAGCTCAGTGGTAGCTTACTGGTCCTACACTCACACATTTCTAACACATTATACACAGTTTCAGGGTGTAATAATTAGTCATTAATAATTAATCTATCAATCACCTAGGACTAAACATAGATTAAGTAGATTAATCAAATCTCACATTGTTGTCAATTTCTGCTCAATCTTGCATGCTTTCTCAATCAGCTGTAACTGTATGTGCAATCGTAAATCAGGTCCTTTCTTGAGTTGGGCTCTGGGATGTAACAACCGTTGAGCATCTGATTTTATGGTGGATTGTGTAGGGGGGGTTGAGTGTGTTGGAGTATGTGAGTATGTGCGTGTGTGTTTGTCCGGCATCTGTTGTGGAGGGGTGGGGATGTTGGGGGGGGTATGGATGGACCGCGGTAACTATTTGCTAGGATAATAATAGCTTGTCAATAAATTAAATGTAATACAATGGCAATCCGGGTTATATGTTAAAATCCTACGCATGAACTGCCGACATTATTACGCATATTAATTGATAATGATGGAAAATAAGATATGGAAGATATTTGAATAGATATATTTTTTAAAATAGTTATATATATATATATATATATATATATATATATATATATATATATATATAAAGAGAGAGAGAGAGAGAGAGAGAGAGAGAGAGGTGACAGCATTGGAAATGCTTTTGCCGGTTAATCTTCTTCTGTTTTGTGCGTGGCACTGTGTGCTGTTTTCGATGGATGGGTCCTGGCCTCTCGGGGCCTTAGGGATCCGGAGGGACGTGGGTGGGATGCCGATCACTGGGATGACGGCTCAACTAGGGATGGGGAGGGGCTTTAGCGGGGGAATTAGTGGAGAACAATTGCAGGGTTACTTAGTAGCAATGCAAATATCACGGTACAGCTATATGGACACTCAATCATTGCAGTATTTTTTATTGGTAAATTTACAAACATATATAATGATAAATAGACTTGAAACTTGTATCTCATTATGGTGTATGGTGAAATAAGTATAGCCAGTTATAATTGTAATGGCTTAGCTGATAATAACAAAAGAAGAACAATATTTACATGGCTCAAAGAGAAGGAATATAATATCTATTGTTTACAGGAATCTCATTCAACAATTCTAGATGAAGTTGCGTGGAAAAAGGAATGGGGGGGCGAAATATACTTCTCCCATGGGCAAAGAAATTCAAAAGGGGTGATGATATTAATTAATAGTAATTTCGATCCGAATGTGCAAATTGTCCAAATAGATACGCAAGGTAGATGGATTATTTTAAATACAGTGGGGAAAAAAAGTATTTAGTCAGCCACCAATTGTGCAAGTTATCCCACTTAAAAAGATTTGAGAGGCCTGTAATTTTCATCATAGGTACACGTCAACTATGACAGACAAAATGAGAAAAAATTTTTTTCCTGAAAATCACATTGTATGATTTTTTATGAATTTATGTGCAAATTATGGTGGAAAATAAGTATTTGGTCAATAACAAAAGTTTCTCAATACTTTGTTATATACCCTTTGTTGGCAATGACACAGGTCAAACGTTTTCTGTAAGTCTTCACAAGGTTTTCACACACTGTTGTTGCTGGTATTTTGGCCCATTCCTCCATGCAGATCTCCTCTAGAGCAGTGATGTTTTGGGGCTGTCGCTGGGCAACACAGACTTTCAACTCCCTCCAAAGATTTTCTATGGGGTTGAGATCTGGAGACTGGCTAGGCCACTCCAGGACCTTGAAATGCTTCTTACGAAGCCACTCCTTCATTGCCCGGGTGGTGTGTTTGGGATCATTGTCATGCTGAAAGACCCAGCCACGTTTCATCTTCAATGCCCTTGCTGATGGAAGGAGGTTTTCACTCAAAATCTCACGGTACATGGCCCCATTCATTCTTTCCTTTACACGGATCAGTTGTCCTGGTCCCTTTGCAGAAAAACAGCCCCAAAGCATGATGTTTCCACCCCCATGCTTCACAGTAGGTATGGTGATCTTTGGATGCAACTCAGCATTCTTTGTCCTCCAAACACGACGAGTTGAGTTTTTACCAAAAAGTTATATTTTGGTTTCATCTGACCATATGACATTCTCCCAATCCTCTTCTGGATCATCCAAATGCACTCTAGCAAACTTCAGATGGGCCTGGACATGTACTGGCTTAAGCAGGGGGACACGTCTGGCACTGCAGGATTTGGAGTCCCTGGCGCCGTAGTGTGTTACTGATGGTAGGCTTTGTTACTTTGGTCCCAGCTCTCTGCAGGTCATTCACTAGGTCCCCCCGTGTGGTTCTGGGATTTTTGCTCACCGTTCTTGTGATCATTTTGACCCCACGGGGTGAGATCTTGCGTGGAGCCCCAGATCGAGGGAGATTATCAGTGGTCTTGTATGTCTTCCATTTCCTAATAATTGCTCCCACAGTTGATTTCTTCAAACCAAGCTGCTTACCTATTGCAGATTTAGTCTTCCCCAGCCTGGTGCTGGTCTACAATTTGTTTCTGGTGTCCTTTGACAGCTCTTTGGTCTTGGCCATAGTGGAGTTTGGAGTGTGACTGTTTGAGGTTGTGGACAGGTGTCTTTTATACTGATAACAAGTTCAAACAGGTGCCATTAATACAGGTAACGAGTGGAGGACAGAGGAGCCTCTTAAAGAAGAAGTTACAGGTCTGTGAGAGCCAGAAATCTTGCTTGGTTGTAGGTGACCAAATACTTATTTTCCACCATAATTTGCAAATAAATTCATTAAAAATCCTAGAATGTGATTTTCTGGAGAAAAAAAATCTCATTTTGTCTGTCATAGTTGACGTGTACCTATGATGAAAATTACAGGCCTCTCTCATCTTTTTAAGTGGGAGAACTTGCACAATTGGTGGCTGACTAAATACTTTTTTCCCCACTGTATGTTATTGAACAATAAACAGATATGGCTCATTAACATTTACGGACCAAATATGTTAGGCCTACTGCTGCTAGGTAGCTCTCTCTCTGCTCTCCCCCTCCCCTCTGTCTGTCCTTGATTGCAGGAGTGAAGTCTGGTGTGCGGGAGTCAGGGTTCCAGCTGCAGCTCATTCACCATAATCACCTCAGCCTTTAAGACCCGGTCAAACCTGCCACTCATCGTCAGATCATAGTCAAGACGACCATGTTAGTCTCGCTGCCGACTCAACCTGCTTGTTTTCGCTCTTTGTGTTTTTGGCCTGTTCTATTTACTTTTCTCCTGTGCCACAGATTATTGGAACCTGACTCCTGCCTCCGCTTCACTCCTGCCACCACCATCCTGCTTTCCACTACCGGACCTCCCTTTTGGACTCACCACGGACACTAGGACATTACGGTACCACACCTGCTCTGAACCTGGATCTGTTACCCTCCCTGTAACCTGGACTTGCTCTTCCCCTATTATTGGAAACCTGGACAAATTGAACATTGTAAATAAACCTGTTAAACCTTCTCTGGCTCGGTGTAGTTGTCTGCATTTGGGTTCAAATCCAGTTTAATCATGACAGTATGATCTGACCATGATGAACCCAGCAGACTGTAGCTCGGATACCAACCCAGAGTGCACTCAAATTCGGACTGCCATAGCCAATCAGGGCATTTTACTTGGCCAACATGATACTTTGTTCAAGACTATTTCTGAGAACAGTCAGATGCTGTTTAATCAGATTCAATTACTCACCCATCAAGTGTCTGTCCTTACTACCCAAATTAATAATGCACCCCTCGTTCATGGCATACAAACTGCTCCCTCCAGCCCAGATCAGAGAGCCTTTTGTTCCTGCTCCAGAGCGCTATGACGGGAACATGGGAACCTGTGGTGATTTTTTGACTCAATGCTCGCTAGTGTTTGAACAACAGCCCCTCACCTACGCCTCAGAGAGAGCCCGTATTGCCTACCTTATCAACTCTACTAGCGGTTCCGCTCGTTCCTGGGGATCCGCGGTCTGGGAGAGTCAGTCGGACATTTGCAACGCTTACGTTGCCTTCACCACTGAGATGAGGAAGGTTTTCGACCACCCCGTACGGGGCAAGGAGGCTGCTAAACGGTTGTTGTCTCTTCGGCAGGGGTCTCGCAGTGTGGCGGAGATGGCTGTGGAGTTTCGGACGTTAGCGGCAGTGAGTGGTTGGAATGACGAGGCATTACAAGGAGTGTTCATTAATGCTTTGTCTGAGACTTTGAAGGATGAATTGGTGTCATATGATGAATCGCCTACGCTGGATAACCTTATTTCACTCACCATCCGGTTGGATAATCGGATTCGGGATCGCCGCCGGGAGAGGAGTGTTAGTTCCAAGCAACCTGTCTGTCGTCAACCAACTCCTCCCCGCCTCTTCCCTACGGAGAGGGCCGAGTCTTCCCGAGTCGATACCAGGAGCACTGAACCCGAAGCCATGGAGGTGGGTCGTGCACGGTTGTCCTCAGAGGAGCGTGCACGTCGTTTTCAGGTTCGGGCCTGCCTGTATTGTGGAGAAGCTGGTCATTTCGTTCCTTCCTGCCCAGTTCGTCCGGGAAAAGGGCCGGCTCATCATTAATGGGAGAAGTTTTGGTGAGCCGAACAGCGGATTCTTCCTCTTCTCCCGCATTCTGCTCCAGGCATCCCTCCAGTGGCAGGTCCAGGATTTTCCTGTTAGTGCGCTGGTTGACTCTGGTGCCGATGAAAGCTTTTGGATCGAGAGTTGGCTCAACAAATGGAGTTAGAGACTGTTCCTATGGACCGTCCGCTGCAGGCTAAGGGTCTAAATGGACAATTGTTGACCCGTATTACTCATCAGACTGTCCCTGTTTGTCTTAGAGTGTCGGGTAATCATCAGGAGAACATTCAATTTCACATAATTGACTGCCCACAGACCCCCTGGTCCTTGGTATCCCCCTGGCTCATAAGACACAATCCACACATTGATTGGGTGACAGGTAGAATTGTTTCATGGAGCACATTTTGTCATGTGAACTGTTTGTGTTCTGCTCAGACCCCTGCCAGCACTGTGCCTCAACCTCCACTGGAGTCCATGGATCTCTCTGCTGTTCCTGACGTGTATCATGACCTGGCATCCGTTTTCTGCAAACACAGAGCTACTTCTCTTCCTCCTCACCGGCCATACGACTGCGCCATTTACCTCCAGCCAGGAGCCCCTCTCCCTAACAGACGCCTGTACAATCTCTCCCGCCCGGAGACGGAGGCTATGGAGAACTACATGCGGGACTCCTTGGCGGCAGGTATTATTCGTCCTTCCTCGTCACCTGTAGGAGCGGGATTCTTTTTTTGTGGGAAAGAAGGATAAGACCCTCAGACCCTGTATTGATTACCGTGGACTTAACAACATCACCATTAAGAACAAGTATTCTCTGCCTTTGATTAATTCTGCTTTTCCCCTCCTTCATGGTGCTACCATCTTTACGAAACTGGATCTACGAAATGCGTATCACCTGGTGCGCATTTGTAAAGGTGATGAATGGAAGACTGCCTTCAACACACCGTTGGGACATTTTGAGTATCTGGTCATGCCTTTTGGTTTGTCTAATGCCCCTGCTGTTTTTCAGGCACTCGTGAATGATGTCCTTTGGGACATGTTGAATCGTTTTGTTTTTGTCTATCTGGATGATATCCTGATTTTCTCAGAGTCCTCCCAGGAACATGAACTGCATGTGCGCCAGGTGTTGCAAAGGTTGTTGGAGAACAAACTATTTGTGAAGATGGAGAAATGTGAATTTCATGTGTCTGAGACCTCTTTTTTGGGTTACATAATAGCTCGGGGGGAGTTGCGGATGGACCCAGCTAAGATCTCCGCGGTCACGGACTGGCCAGCCCCCTCCACCCGCAAACAACTTCAACGATTCCTGGGGTTTGCGAACTTCTACAGGAGGTTCATCAAGGACTACAGCCGCATTGCGGCCCCACTCACCGCTCTCACCTCCATCTCACTACCGTTCGCTTGGAATGAAGGGGCCGAATCAGCGTTCGAAGAACTGAAACATCGCTTCGCCTCGGCTCCCATTCTGATGCAGCCGGACCCCGACCACCAGTTTGTCGTGGAGGTGGATGCATCCGACACTGGGGTAGGTGCGGTGTTGTCACAACGTTCTCCTGAAGATAACAAACTGCATCCCTGTGCTTTTCTTTCACGGAAGCTTTCTCAGGCAGAGAGGAATTATGATGTTGGAAATCGTGAACTGCTCGCCGTTAAGCTGGCTCTCGAGGAGTGGCGGCATTGGTTGGAGGGGGCGGAACAACCCTTCATCGTTTGGACGGATCACAAGAATCTGGCATACATCCAGTCAGCTAAGCAGCTTAATCCCCGTCAAGCCAGGTGGGCACTATTTTTTGGGAGATTCAATTTTTCTCTGTCTTACCGTCCTGGGTCACGCAACGTCAAGCCTGACGCCCTGTCTCGTGTTCATTCTGCTGTTGATACTGGTAGTAACCCTGAACCCATCTTGCCTCCTACCTGCAGTATTGCGGCCATTACATGTGACATCGAAGGGATTGTTAGACAGGCTCAACATCATCAAGCTGACCCTGGGAGCGGTCCTCCTAACCGGTTGTTTGTCCCTGAGTCTGTTCGCTCCCAGGTACTTCAGTGGGCTCACTCGTCTCCCCTTACCTGTCACCCTGGAGTTACTCGGACCCTTGACTTTGTGCGACGGAAGTTCTGGTGGCCCAGGATGGAGGTGGACACTCGAGCCTTCATTGCTGCTTGTACGGTATGTGCACGAAGTAAGAACTCCACCCAGGCCAGCGCTGGTCATCTACGACCTCTGCCAATACCCAGCCGGCCCTGGTCCCACATTGCATTGGATTTTGTCACTGGACTTCCCCCCTCGTCTGGAAAGACTGTCATTCTTACTGTGATTGATCGTTTTTCTAAGTTTGCTCATTTTTTGGCCCTACCTAAACTGCCCACTGCCAGAGAGACGGCTGATATTTTGGTTGAACATGTGTTCCGCTCTCATGGTCTACCCACTGATATTGTCTCTGACAGGGGTCCCCAGTTTGTCTCCCAGGTATGGAAAGCTTTCTGTAAAGCTTTGGGCATCACATCCAGCCTGTCCTCTGGATATCACCCCCAGACCAACGGGCAAGCCGAGAGAGCGAACCAGGAGATGGAGACCGCTCTCCGCTGTGTCACAGGGTCTAACCCTGGGTCTTGGAGCTCCATGCTCCCCTGGGTGGAATATGCTCATAACACCTTGACTAACGCTTCCTCTGGTTTGTCTCCCTTTCTGTGTGCTCTGGGTTATCAACCTCCCCTGTTCCCTTCTCAAGAGAGGGAACTGTCGGTACCCTCGGTGCAGTCCCACATGCGCCGCTGCTTCAAGGTCTGGAGGAAGGCCAGGGTAGCTCTGTCCCGAGCTTCGTCGTACATGCAGAGGCAAGCCAACCGTCACCGGTCCCAGGCTCCCGGTTACACTCCTGGTCAAGAGGTATGGCTTAAGTCACGTGATCTTCCATTGAAAGTAGAATCTAAGAAGATGGCGCCGCGTTTTATAGGACCGTTCAAGATACTGTCTATTGTTAACCCCTGCGCGGTTAAACTACAGCTTCCTGCCTCCCTACGGGTTCATTCCACTTTTCATGTGTCCCAGATCAAGCCTGTGTCTGTCAGCCCTCAAACCTGCCACTCATCGTCAGATCATAGTCAAGACGACCATGTTAGTCTCGCTGCTGACTCAACCTGCTTGTTTTCGCTCTTTGTGTTTTTGGCCTGTTCTATTTACTTTTCTCCTGTGCCACAGATTATTGGAACCTGACTCCTGCCTCCGCTTCACTCCTGCCACCACCATCCTGCTTTCCACTACCGGACCTCCCTTTTGGACTCACCACGGACACTAGGACATTACGGTACCACACCTGCTCTGAACCTGGATCTGTTACCCTCCCTGTAACCTGGACTTGCTCTTCCCCTATTATTGGAAACCTGGACAAATTGAACATTGTAAATAAACCTGTTAAACCTTCTCTGGCTCGGTGTAGTTGTCTGCATTTGGGTTCAAATCCAGTTTAATCATGACAGTATGATCTGACCATGATGAACCCAGCAGACTGTAGCTCGGATACCAACCCAGAGTGCACTCAAATTCGGACTGCCATAGCCAATCAGGGCATTTTACTTGGCCAACATGATACTTTGTTCAAGACTATTTCTGAGAACAGTCAGATGCTGTTTAATCAGATTCAATTACTCACCCATCAAGTGTCTGTCCTTACTACCCAAATTAATAATGCACCCCTCGTTCATGGCATACAAACTGCTCCTCCAGCCCAGATCAGAGAGCCTTTTGTTCCTGCTCCAGAGCGCTATGACGGGAACATGGGAACCTGTGGTGATTTTTTGACTCAATGCTCGCTAGTGTTTGAACAACAGCCCCTCACCTACGCCTCAGAGAGAGCCCGTATTGCCTACCTTATCAACTCTACTAGCGGTTCCGCTCGTTCCTGGGGATCCGCGGTCTGGGAGAGTCAGTCGGACATTTGCAACGCTTACGTTGCCTTCACCACTGAGATGAGGAAGGTTTTTCGACCACCCCCGTACGGGGCAAGGAGGCTGCTAAACGGTTGTTGTCTCTTCGGCAGGGGTCTCGCAGTGTGGCGGAGATGGCTGTGGAGTTTCGGACGTTAGCGGCAGTGAGTGGTTGGAATGACGAGGCATTACAAGGAGTGTTCATTAATGCTTTGTCTGAGACTTTGAAGGATGAATTGGTGTCATATGATGAATCGACTACGCTGGATAACCTTATTTCACTCACCATCCGGTTGGATAATCGGATTCGGGATCGCCGCCGGGAGAGGAGTGTTAGTTCCAAGCAACCTGTCTGTCGTCAACCAACTCCTCCCCGCCTCTTCCCTACGGAGAGGGCCGAGTCTTCCCGAGTCGATACCAGGAGCACTGAACCCGAAGCCATGGAGGTGGGTCGTGCACGGTTGTCCTCAGAGGAGCGTGCACGTCGTATTCAGGTTCGGGCCTGCCTGTATTGTGGAGAAGCTGGTCATTTCGTTCCTTCCTGCCCAGTTCGTCCGGGAAAAGGGCGGCTCATCATTAATGGGAGAAGTTTTGGTGAGCCGAACAGCGGATTCTTCCTCTTCTCCCCGCATTCTGCTCCAGGCATCCCTCCAGTGGCAGGTCCAGGATTTTCCTGTTAGTGCGCTGGTTGACTCTGGTGCCGATGAAAGCTTTTGGATCGAGAGTTGGCTCAACAAATGGAGTTAGAGACTGTTCCTATGGACCGTCCGCTGCAGGCTAAGGGTCTAAATGGACAATTGTTGACCCGTATTACTCATCAGACTGTCCCTGTTTGTCTTAGAGTGTCGGGTAATCATCAGGAGAACATTCAATTTCACATAATTGACTGCCCACAGACCCCCCTGGTCCTTGGTATCCCCTGGCTCATAAGACACAATCCACACATTGATTGGGTGACAGGTAGAATTGTTTCATGGAGCACATTTTGTCATGTGAACTGTTTGTGTTCTGCTCAGACCCCTGCCAGCACTGTGCCTCAACCTCCACTGGAGTCCATGGATCTCTCTGCTGTTCCTGACGTGTATCATGACCTGGCATCCGTTTTCTGCAAACACAGAGCTACTTCTCTTCCTCCTCACCGGCCATACGACTGCGCCATTTACCTCCAGCCAGGAGCCCCTCTCCCTAACAGACGCCTGTACAATCTCTCCCGCCCGGAGATGGAGGCTATGGAGAACTACATGCGGGACTCCTTGGCGGCAGGTATTATTCGTCCTTCCTCGTCACCTGTAGGAGCGGGATTCTTTTTGTTGGAAAGAAGGATAAGACCCTCAGACCCTGTATTGATTACCGTGGACTTAACAACATCACCATTAAGAACAAGTATTCTCTGCCTTTGATTAATTCTGCTTTTCCCCTCCTTCATGGTGCTACCATCTTTACGAAACTGGATCTACGAAATGCGTATCACCTGGTGCGCATTTGTAAAGGTGATGAATGGAAGACTGCCTTCAACACACCGTTGGGACATTTTGAGTATCTGGTCATGCCTTTTGGTTTGTCTAATGCCCCTGCTGTTTTTCAGGCACTCGTGAATGATGTCCTTTGGGACATGTTGAATCGTTTGTTTTTGTCTATCTGGATGATATCCTGATTTTCTCAGAGTCCTCCCAGGAACATGAACTGCATGTGCGCCAGGTGTTGCAAAGGTTGTTGGAGAACAAACTATTTGTGAAGATGGAGAAATGTGAATTTCATGTGTCTGAGACCTCTTTTTGGGTTACATAATAGCTCGGGGGAGTTGCGGATGGACCCAGCTAAGATCTCCGCGGTCACGGACTGGCCAGCCCCTCCACCCGCAAACAACTTCAACGATTCCTGGGGTTTGCGAACTTCTACAGGAGGTTCATCAAGGACTACAGCCGCATTGCGGCCCCACTCACCGCTCTCACCTCCATCTCACTACCGTTCGCTTGGAATGAAGGGGGCCGAATCAGCGTTCGAAGAACTGAAACATCGCTTCGCCTCGGCTCCCATTCTGATGCAGCCGGACCCCGACCGCCAGTTTGTCGTGGAGGTGGATGCATCCGACACTGGGGTAGGTGCGGTGTTGTCACAACGTTCTCCTGAAGATAACAAACTGCATCCCTGTGCTTTTCTTTCACGGAAGCTTTCTCAGGCAGAGAGGAATTATGATGTTGGAAATCGTGAACTGCTCGCCGTTAAGCTGGCTCTCGAGGAGTGGCGGCATTGGTTGGAGGGGCGGAACAACCCTTCATCGTTTGGACGGATCACAAGAATCTGGCATACATCCAGTCAGCTAAGCAGCTTAATCCCCGTCAAGCCAGGTGGGCACTATTTTTTGGGAGATTCAATTTTTCTCTGTCTTACCGTCCTGGGTCACGCAACGTCAAGCCTGACGCCCTGTCTCGTGTTCATTCTGCTGTTGATACTGGTAGTAACCCTGAACCCATCTTGCCTCCTACCTGCAGTATTGCGGCCATTACATGTGACATCGAAGGGATTGTTAGACAGGCTCAACATCATCAAGCTGACCCTGGGAGCGGTCCTCCTAACCGGTTGTTTGTCCCTGAGTCTGTTCGCTCCCAGGTACTTCAGTGGGCTCACTCGTCTCCCCCTTACCTGTCACCCTGGAGTTACTCGGACCCTTGACTTTGTGCGACGGAAGTTCTGGTGGCCCAGGATGGAGGTGGACACTCGAGCCTTCATTGCTGCTTATACGGTATGTGCACGAAGTAAGAACTCCACCCAGGCCAGCGCTGGTCATCTACGACCTCTGCCAATACCCAGCCGGCCCTGGTCCCACATTGCATTGGATTTTGTCACTGGACTTCCCCCCTCGTCTGGAAAGACTGTCATTCTTACTGTGATTGATCGTTTTTCTAAGTTTGCTAATTTTTTGGCCCTACCTAAACTGCCCACTGCCAGAGAGACGGCTGATATTTTGGTTGAACATGTGTTCCGCTCTCATGGTCTACCCACTGATATTGTCTCTGACAGGGGTCCCCAGTTTGTCTCCCAGGTATGGAAAGCTTTCTGTAAAGCTTTGGGCATCACATCCAGCCTGTCCTCTGGATATCACCCCCAGACCAACGGGCAAGCCGAGAGAGCGAACCAGGAGATGGAGACCGCTCTCCGCTGTGTCACAGGGTCTAACCCTGGGTCTTGGAGCTCCATGCTCCCCTGGGTGGAATATGCTCATAACACCTTGACTAACGCTTCCTCTGGTTTGTCTCCCTTTCTGTGTGCTCTGGGTTATCAACCTCCCCTGTTCCCTTCTCAAGAGAGGGAACTGTCGGTACCCTCGGTGCAGTCCCACATGCGCCGCTGCTTCAAGGTCTGGAGGAAGGCCAGGGTAGCTCTGTCCCGAGCTTCGTCGTACATGCAGAGGCAAGCCAACCGTCACCGGTCCCAGGCTCCCGGTTACACTCCTGGTCAAGAGGTATGGCTTAAGTCACGTGATCTTCCATTGAAAGTAGAATCTAAGAAGATGGCGCCGCGTTTTATAGGACCGTTCAAGATACTGTCTATTGTTAACCCCCTGCGCGGTTAAACTACAGCTTCCTGCCTCCCTACGGGTTCATTCCACTTTTCATGTGTCCCAGATCAAGCCTGTGTCTGTCAGCCCTCAAACCTGCCACTCATCGTCAGATCATAGTCAAGACGACCATGTTAGTCTCGCTGCTGACTCAACCTGCTTGTTTTCGCTCTTTGTGTTTTTGGCCTGTTCTATTTACTTTTCTCCTGTGCCACAGATTATTGGAACCTGACTCCTGCCTCCGCTTCACTCCTGCCACCACCATCCTGCTTTCCACTACCGGACCTCCCTTTTGGACTCACCACGGACACTAGGACATTACGGTACCACACCTGCTCTGAACCTGGATCTGTTACCCTCCCTGTAACCTGGACTTGCTCTTCCCCTATTATTGGAAACCTGGACAAATTGAACATTGTAAATAAACCTGTTAAACCTTCTCTGGCTCGGTGTAGTTGTCTGCATTTGGGTTCAAATCCAGTTTAATCATGACAGTATGATCTGACCATGATGAACCCAGCAGACTGTAGCTCGGATACCAACCCAGAGTGCACTCAAATTCGGACTGCCATAGCCAATCAGGGCATTTTACTTGGCCAACATGATACTTTGTTCAAGACTATTTCTGAGAACAGTCAGATGCTGTTTAATCAGATTCAATTACTCACCCATCAAGTGTCTGTCCTTACTACCCAAATTAATAATGCACCCCTCGTTCATGGCATACAAACTGCTCCTCCAGCCCAGATCAGAGAGCCTTTTGTTCCTGCTCCAGAGCGCTATGACGGGAACATGGGAACCTGTGGTGATTTTTGACTCAATGCTCGCTAGTGTTTGAACAACAGCCCCTCACCTACGCCTCAGAGAGAGCCCGTATTGCCTACCTTATCAACTCTACTAGCGGTTCCGCTCGTTCCTGGGGATCCGCGGTCTGGGAGAGTCAGTCGGACATTTGCAACGCTTACGTTGCCTTCACCACTGAGATGAGGAAGGTTTTCGACCACCCCGTACGGGGCAAGGAGGCTGCTAAACGGTTGTTGTCTCTTCGGCAGGGGTCTCGCAGTGTGGCGGAGATGGCTGTGGAGTTTCGGACGTTAGCGGCAGTGAGTGGTTGGAATGACGAGGCATTACAAGGAGTGTTCATTAATGCTTTGTCTGAGACTTTGAAGGATGAATTGGTGTCATATGATGAATCGACTACGCTGGATAACCTTATTTCACTCACCATCCGGTTGGATAATCGGATTCGGGATCGCCGCCGGGAGAGGAGTGTTAGTTCCAAGCAACCTGTCTGTCGTCAACCAACTCCTCCCCGCCTCTTCCCTACGGAGAGGGCCGAGTCTTCCCGAGTCGATACCAGGAGCACTGAACCCGAAGCCATGGAGGTGGGTCGTGCACGGTTGTCCTCAGAGGAGCGTGCACGTCGTATTCAGGTTCGGGCCTGCCTGTATTGTGGAGAAGCTGGTCATTTCGTTCCTTCCTGCCCAGTTCGTCCGGGAAAAGGGCCGGCTCATCATTAATGGGAGAAGTTTTGGTGAGCCGAACAGCGGATTCTTCCTCTTCTCCCCGCATTCTGCTCCAGGCATCCCTCCAGTGGCAGGTCCAGGATTTTCCTGTTAGTGCGCTGGTTGACTCTGGTGCCGATGAAAGCTTTTTGGATCGAGAGTTGGCTCAACAAATGGAGTTAGAGACTGTTCCTATGGACCGTCCGCTGCAGGCTAAGGGTCTAAATGGACAATTGTTGACCCGTATTACTCATCAGACTGTCCCTGTTTGTCTTAGAGTGTCGGGTAATCATCAGGAGAACATTCAATTTCACATAATTGACTGCCCACAGACCCCCCTGGTCCTTGGTATCCCCTGGCTCATAAGACACAATCCACACATTGATTGGGTGACAGGTAGAATTGTTTCATGGAGCACATTTTGTCATGTGAACTGTTTGTGTTCTGCTCAGACCCCTGCCAGCACTGTGCCTCAACCTCCACTGGAGTCCATGGATCTCTCTGCTGTTCCTGACGTGTATCATGACCTGGCATCCGTTTTCTGCAAACACAGAGCTACTTCTCTTCCTCCTCACCGGCCATACGACTGCGCCATTTACCTCCAGCCAGGAGCCCCTCTCCCTAACAGACGCCTGTACAATCTCTCCCGCCCGGAGATGGAGGCTATGGAGAACTACATGCGGGACTCCTTGGCGGCAGGTATTATTCGTCCTTCCTCGTCACCTGTAGGAGCGGGATTCTTTTTTGTTGGAAAGAAGGATAAGACCCTCAGACCCTGTATTGATTACCGTGGACTTAACAACATCACCATTAAGAACAAGTATTCTCTGCCTTTGATTAATTCTGCTTTTCCCCTCCTTCATGGTGCTACCATCTTTACGAAACTGGATCTACGAAATGCGTATCACCTGGTGCGCATTTGTAAAGGTGATGAATGGAAGACTGCCTTCAACACACCGTTGGGACATTTTGAGTATCTGGTCATGCCTTTTGGTTTGTCTAATGCCCCTGCTGTTTTTCAGGCACTCGTGAATGATGTCCTTTGGGACATGTTGAATCGTTTTGTTTTTGTCTATCTGGATGATATCCTGATTTTCTCAGAGTCCTCCCAGGAACATGAACTGCATGTGCGCCAGGTGTTGCAAAGGTTGTTGGAGAACAAACTATTTGTGAAGATGGAGAAATGTGAATTTCATGTGTCTGAGACCTCTTTTTTGGGTTACATAATAGCTCGGGGGGAGTTGCGGATGGACCCAGCTAAGATCTCCGCGGTCACGGACTGGCCAGCCCCCTCCACCCGCAAACAACTTCAACGATTCCTGGGGTTTGCGAACTTCTACAGGAGGTTCATCAAGGACTACAGCCGCATTGCGGCCCCACTCACCGCTCTCACCTCCATCTCACTACCGTTCGCTTGGAATGAAGGGGCCGAATCAGCGTTCGAAGAACTGAAACATCGCTTCGCCTCGGCTCCCATTCTGATGCAGCCGGACCCCGACCGCCAGTTTGTCGTGGAGGTGGATGCATCCGACACTGGGGTAGGTGCGGTGTTGTCACAACGTTCTCCTGAAGATAACAAACTGCATCCCTGTGCTTTTCTTTCACGGAAGCTTTCTCAGGCAGAGAGGAATTATGATGTTGGAAATCGTGAACTGCTCGCCGTTAAGCTGGCTCTCGAGGAGTGGCGGCATTGGTTGGAGGGGGCGGAACAACCCTTCATCGTTTGGACGGATCACAAGAATCTGGCATACATCCAGTCAGCTAAGCAGCTTAATCCCCGTCAAGCCAGGTGGGCACTATTTTTGGGAGATTCAATTTTTCTCTGTCTTACCGTCCTGGGTCACGCAACGTCAAGCCTGACGCCCTGTCTCGTGTTCATTCTGCTGTTGATACTGGTAGTAACCCTGAACCCATCTTGCCTCCTACCTGCAGTATTGCGGCCATTACATGTGACATCGAAGGGATTGTTAGACAGGCTCAACATCATCAAGCTGACCCTGGGAGCGGTCCTCCTAACCGGTTGTTTGTCCCTGAGTCTGTTCGCTCCCAGGTACTTCAGTGGGCTCACTCGTCTCCCCTTACCTGTCACCCTGGAGTTACTCGGACCCTTGACTTTGTGCGACGGAAGTTCTGGTGGCCCAGGATGGAGGTGGACACTCGAGCCTTCATTGCTGCTTGTACGGTATGTGCCCGAAGTAAGAACTCCACCCAGGCCAGCGCTGGTCATCTCGACCTCTGCCAATACCCAGCCGGCCCTGGTCCCACATTGCATTGGATTTTGTCACTGGACTTCCCCTCGTCTGGAAAGACTGTCATTCTTACTGTGATTGATCGTTTTTTCTAAGTTTGCTAATTTTTTGGCCCTACCTAAACTGCCCACTGCCAGAGAGACGGCTGATATTTTGGTTGAACATGTGTTCCGCTCTCATGGTCTACCCACTGATATTGTCTCTGACAGGGGTCCCCAGTTTGTCTCCCAGGTATGGAAAGCTTTCTGTAAAGCTTTGGGCATCACATCCAGCCTGTCCTCTGGATATCACCCCCAGACCAACGGGCAAGCCGAGAGAGCGAACCAGGAGATGGAGACCGCTCTCCGCTGTGTCACAGGGTCTAACCCTGGGTCTTGGAGCTCCATGCTCCCCTGGGTGGAATATGCTCATAACACCTTGACTAACGCTTCCTCTGGTTTGTCTCCCTTTCTGTGTGCTCTGGGTTATCAACCTCCCCTGTTCCCTTCTCAAGAGAGGGAACTGTCGGTACCCTCGGTGCAGTCCCACATGCGCCGCTGCTTCAAGGTCTGGAGGAAGGCCAGGGTAGCTCTGTCCCGAGCTTCGTCGTACATGCAGAGGCAAGCCAACCGTCACCGGTCCCAGGCTCCCGGTTACACTCCTGGTCAAGAGGTATGGCTTAAGTCACGTGATCTTCCATTGAAAGTAGAATCTAAGAAGATGGCGCCGCGTTTTATAGGACCGTTCAAGATACTGTCTATTGTTAACCCCTGCGCGGTTAAACTACAGCTTCCTGCCTCCCTACGGGTTCATTCCACTTTTCATGTGTCCCAGATCAAGCCTGTGTCTGTCAGCCCCTCAAACCTGCCACTCATCGTCAGATCATAGTCAAGACGACCATGTTAGTCTCGCTGCTGACTCAACCTGCTTGTTTTCGCTCTTTGTGTTTTTGGCCTGTTCTATTTACTTTTCTCCTGTGCCACAGATTATTGGAACCTGACTCCTGCCTCCGCTTCACTCCTGCCACCACCATCCTGCTTTCCACTACCGGACCTCCCTTTTGGACTCACCACGGACACTAGGACATTACGGTACCACACCTGCTCTGAACCTGGATCTGTTACCCTCCCTGTAACCTGGACTTGCTCTTCCCCTATTATTGGAAACCTGGACAAATTGAACATTGTAAATAAACCTTCTCTGGCTCGGTGTAGTTGTCTGCATTTGGGTTCAAATCCAGTTTAATCATGACAAAATAATGATGATCCACACTTCTTTGACAATATATATAATAAATGAGCAACCCTGCAAGCAATTCAATACAATATTATTATGGTGGGGGATTATAATACTGTTTTAAATAGTTCAATGGACCGTAAAGGAAATCACACCACAAACAATCACCCACATGCTCTTAAGGAAATCGTGAATGTCATGGATACACTAGAACTAGTAGATATATGGAGGCTTAAATATCCTGATCTAGTGAGATATACACGGTGAAGACTCAATCAAGCTAGTCGTCTTGACTTCTTTCGTATCTCATTCTCGTTGGCACCAAACGTTTAAAAAGTGTTGATAGGGGACAGAATGCGGTCGAACCATCATATAATTGCATATACATTACTCTTTTTTGTTTTTAGATATATGTTTTTAATATTATTAATTTTTTTTTGGGGGGGGGGGGTAGATCAGCTTAATATTGCAGATAGATTGTAACTTCCATCAATGTAATTGTCTGCATCACTTCCAATCCCCCATGTTTTTATATATATATATATATATATATATATATATATATATATACATATACACATATATACATACATATATATATATATATATATATTAATACACACACACACATACATACACATATACACACATACATACCCACATACATACATATCCTTTAAAAATATATATATATTCCCCTTTATTACTTTCCAACCCCGCCACCCTTTCCCTACTTGGAGTAAACTAGTGAACAACAATGCTTAGGCCTCTACTTCCAGCTTATACTCAAATCGAATCAAATCAAATTTTATTGGTCACATGCGCCGAATACAACAGGTGCAGACATTACAGTGAAATGCTTACTTACAGCCCTTAACCAACAGTGCATTTATTTTAAACAAAAAAAGTAAGAATGAAACAACAACAAAAAAAAGTGTTGAGAAAAAAAAGAGCAGAAGTAAAATAAAGTGACAGTAGGGAGGCTATATATACAGGGGGGTACCGTTGCAGAGTCAATGTGCGGGGGCACCGGCTAGTTGAGGTAGTTGAGGTAATATGTACATGTGGATAGAGTTAAAGTGACTATGCATAAATACTTAACAGAGTAGCAGCAGCGTAAAAAGGATGGGGTGGGGGGCAGTGCAAATAGTCCGGGTAGCCATGATTAGCTGTTCAGGAGTCTTATGGCTTGGGGGTAGAAGCTGTTGAGAAGTCTTTTGGACCTAGACTTGGCACTCCGGTACCGCTTGCCGTGCGGTAGCAGAGAGAACAGTCTATGACTAGGGTGGCTGGAGTCTTTGACAATTTTGAGGGCCTTCCTCTGACACCGCCTGGTATAGAGGTCCTGGATGGCAGGAAGCTTTGCCCCAGTGATGTACTGGGCCGTACGCACTACCCTCTGTAGTGCCTTGCGGTCGGAGGCCAAGCAGTTGCCATACCAGGCAGTGATGCAACCAGTCAGGATGCTCTCGATGGTGCAGCTGTATAATTTTTTGAGGATCTGGGGACCCATGCCAAATCTTTTTAGTCTCCTGAGGGGGAATAGGCTTTGTCGTGCCCTCTTCACGACTGTCTTGGTGTGTTTGGACCATGATAGTTCGTTGGTGATGTGGACACCAAGGAACTTGAAGCTCTCAACCTGTTCCACTACAGCCCCGTCGATGAGAATGGGGGCGTGCTCAGTCCTATTTTTTTTCCTGTAGTCCACAATCATCTCCTTTGTCTTGGTTAGTCCCAGGGTCCTTAGCTTAGTGATGAGCTTTGAGGGCACTATGGTGTTGAATGCTGAGCTGTAGTCAATGAATAGCATTCTCACGTAGGTGTTCCTCTTGTCCAGGTGGGAAAGGGCAGTGTGGAGTGCGATAGAGATTGCATCATCTGTGGATCTGTTGGGGCGGTATGCAAATTGGAGTGGGTCTAGGGTTTCTGGGATAATGCTGTTGATGTGAGCCATGACCAGCCTGTAGCAAGCATGGCTACAGACGTCAGTGCTACGGGTCGGTAGTCATTTAGGTAGGTTATCTTAGAGTCCTTGGGCACGGGGACTATGGTGGTCTGCTTGAAACATGTTGGTATTACAGACTCAGTCAGGGACATGTTGAAAATGTCAGTGAAGACACTTGCCAGTTGGTCAGCACATGCTCGGAGTACACGTCCTGGTAATCCGTCTGGCCCTGCGGCCTTGTGAATGTTGACCTGCTTAAAAGTCTTACTCACATCGGCTACGGAGAGCGTGATCACATAGTCATCCGGGAACAGCTGGTGCTCTCATGCATGCTTCAGTGTTGCTTGCCTCGAAGTGAGCATAGAAGTGGTTTAGCTCGTCTGGTAGGCTTGTGTCACTGGGCAGCTCGCGGCTGTGCTTCCCTTTGTAGTCTGTAATAGTTTTCAAGCCCTGCCACATCCGACGAGCGCCAGAGCCAGTGTAGTATGATTCAATCTTAGACCTGTATTGACTCTTTGCCTGTTTGATGGTTCGTCGGAGGTCATAGCGGGATTTCTTATAAGCGTCCGGGTTAGAGTCCCGTTCCTTGAAAGCGGCAGCTCTACCCTTTAGCTCAGTGCGGATGTTTCCTGTAATCCATGGCTTCTGGTTGGGGTATGTACGTACGGTCACTGTGGGGACGACATCATCGATGCACTTATTGATGAAGCCAGTGACTGATGTGGTGTACTCCTCAATGCTGTCTGAAGAATCCCGGAACATGTTCCAGTCTGTGCTAGCAAAACAGCCCTGTAGCTTAGCATCTGCGTCATCTGACCACTTTTTTATTAATCGAGTCACTGGTGCTTCCTGCTTTAGTTTTTGCTTATAAGCAGGAATCAGGAGGATAGAGTTATGGTCAGATTTGCCAAATGGAGGGCGAGGGAGAGCTTTGTATGCGTCTCTGTGTGTGGAGTAAAGGTGGTCTAGAGTTTTTTTCCCTCTGGTTGCACATTTAACATGCTGGTAGAAATTAGGTAGAACGGATTTAAGTTTCCCTGCATTAAAGTCCCCGGCCACTAGGAGCGCTGCATCTGGATGAGCGTTTTCCTGTTGATTAATGGCCTTGTACAACTCATTCAGTGCAATCTTAATGCCAGCATTGGTTTGTGGTGGTAAATAGACAGCTATGAAAATATAGATGAAAACTCTCTTGGTAAATAGTGTGGTCTACAGCTTATCATAAGATACTCTACCTCAGGCGAGCAAAACCTCGAGACTTCCTTAGTATTTGATGTTGTGCACCAGCTGTTGTTTACAAATATACACAGACCGCCACCCCTTGTCTTACCGGAGTCAGCCGTTCTGTCCTGCCGATGTAGCGTATAGCCTGCTAGCTGAATGTTATTATTGTTGTCGTTCAGCCACGACTCCGTGAAACATAAGATATTACAGTTTTTAATGTCCCGTTGGTAGGATAACCGTAATCTTAAATCGTCCACTTTATTTTCAAAAGATTGAACGTTGGCTAATAGGATTGATGGAAGAGGCAGTTTACTCGCTCGCCGTCGGATCCTTACAAGGCACCCCGATCTTCGTCCTCGCGATATCTCCGTCTCTTCCTCACGCGAATGACGGGGATTTGGGCCTTGTCGGGTGTCTGTATGATATCCTTCGCGGCCGCCTCGTTGAAGAAAAAATCTTCGTCCAATACGAGGTGAGTAATCGCTGTCCTGATATCCAGAAGCTATTTTTGGTTATAAGAGACGATGGCAGAAACATTATGTACAAAATAAATTACAAATAACGCGGAAAAACACACATAATAGTACAATTGGTTAGAGGGCTGTAAAACGGCGGCCATCTTCTCCGGCGCTGTTCATCTACATTTTATGGACACAGTCAATTTTACAATAATTACATTTTGTTTGTTCTTTCTCCTGAACTTCTTCTACTCTCAACCTCTCCGATCATTTTCATGATGTCCATCCGGTTTGCTTCTATAAGCCATATCTTTCTAACTGTGCTCCTTCACAAAAGCTCCCAACCTAAAACCTATATACTTATTATGGACACAGCGTGCCTACATTATTAGTTATCTTGTTATTGTTTGTTGTTAGTTGTTATTAGTCCCATCCTTCAATTTCATTCAACACCTCCCATCTATCTTTTAACACCATCCATATAGGATTTCTATTTGCCATATATATTTCAACTGTACTGTGATGCCTTACAAAAGTTCTGAACATTTCTATTCTCATTGTTTCTACAGATTGTGAATTGAAAATAAACATTTTTGCTAATAGTATTATTATGTTATTGATCGATTGCCTATGACTTTTCAGATCACCCAGTAGTGCTATCTGCAGGGTTAGCTCCAGGTAAATATTGCAATCCTTTAGCCATTCCTGGACCTGTGTCCAAAAACAAGCTACAAATGGACAGTACCAAAACAAATGATCTAATGATTATGTCTCTTCGCAGTAAAATCTGCAGAGCTGGGAAGATTGTATCCCCCATACAAATAACATTCTATTGGTAGCAAGAATTTTATATAATAATTTAAATTGAAAGATTCTAAGTTTTGAATCTGGTGTTGTTTTGAGTATCAGTTCATAAACACTATGCCATGGGATCGGTACGTCAAAAATCTCTTCCCAACTATTTTGCAATCTATATGAGACGGCTGGCAATCCTTTGGTCCTTAAATGAAACTGATATACTTTTTTATTTATCACAGTTTTCCTTAACCAATTATGTTCTTTAATGCAAGGCCGACAGACAAGTCCCTTACTTTCTCCCCCTTCCACTTTCCTCTTCCATTTTTGCGGTAAGGCTGCAATTATTTGGTTGTAATTTTGGGTAGAGCAGACATTTCCATATGTTTTTGTTAGCTGCATGTGCAACATAACTCCACCAGTCCTACTGATGATATCATTTACAAAGATTATACCTTTTTTAAACATTTTGTAAAAAAAAAAGTTTTTTTGTCAATTAGTATATTTGAGTTTAACCACAATATTTGTTGCATTATTTGTTCTGTCGTTTCTGGAGGATTAAATTGAAATTGCAACCAACTTTCTATGGCTTGTTTTAGAAATAGTGATATCTGGGAGATTATTTCCTTTTCAAATAACTGAAAGTGAGTGGTTGTAATCTGAATAAAGGGAAAAAGGCCCTTCTTGAACATTGGGTGAGACAATCTTACTAATTTGCTAGAGAACCAGTTCGGATTTAAGTATAACTTTTGTATGACAAGCTTTTAGTGATAGGTCTAATGCTTTAATATTTAATAATTTCTGTCCTCCAAATTCATATTCATTATATAAATAGGCCCGTTTAATTTTGTCTGGCTTGCCGTTCCAAATAAAATTGAATATTTTTTTCTCATATAATTTAAAAAACTGTTCACTATATATACATTACTCTTACTGAATTTCTACGTGGGAGAGGATATTGGAAATGTAATCAAAGCCTATTGGATGATAATTTATTTTTAACTAGGACAAAGGAATTTATAACTTACTTTTTCCGACATAACATAGGTACAGCGAATCCCCTTATTGTATGGGACACCTTTAAATGTGCCTTTAGAGGCCATGCAATTCAGTTCTCATCTCGAAAACAAAAGCAATTTAGGTAAAAAGAGTTTATACTAAGAAAGGAAATAGAAAGTCTAACAGAACAGACAGATGGCAATAAAAACTGTAACATAGAGGCTCAGAATAAATTAGAGGAAAAACAAAAAGAAATGGAGAAACTTATTCAAGAAAGATCAAGTGTAATATATTATAAAAATAAAGCAAACTGGATGGAATATGGGGAAAAATGCACCAAATTATTTTTTAATCTTCAACATAGGAATGCTACCAAAGATAATTGAATGAAACTGGTTACAATTGACGGAGTAACCCATGATTCACCAAATGATATTTTGAAGGAGGAAACAAAGTACTTTAAGCATATGTTTACGTTTCAGTCGCCTCCATCTCCTCTAACTGAAGCTAATTGTAGAGATTTTTTTCTATTGATAATGTAAAATTAACAGCCATACAGAAAGACTCATGTGAAGGTGAAATTACAGAGGAGGAACTTCTGGATGCAATTAAAGACTTTAAGTCCGGGAAAGCTCCAGGGTTGGATGGCATACCAGTCGAGGTATACCAAACCTTTTTTGATATACTAAGAGGACCGTTATTAGCATGTTTTAACCACTCCTATGTAAATGGTAGATTATCTGACACTCAAGAAGAAGGTCTGATCTCATTATTACTGAAACAGGATACAAGTGGAAAATATAAAGATCCAGTCCATTTAAAAAATTGGAGGCCCCTTACACTTCAGTGTTGTGATGCAAAAATTCTAGCAAAATGTATAGCGCATAGAATTAAAAAGGTATTGTCGGATATTATTCATTCTAATCTGACAGGTTTTTTACATGGAAGATACATTGGAGATAATATAAGGCAATTATTGGAAACAATAAAAAACTATGGAAAATCTGAGAAACCAGGCCTGCTATTCATAGCAGACTTCGAAAAGGCATTTGATAAAGTACTACTGGGGTTTATATATAAATGCCTGGAGCATTTCAATTTTGGAGAATCTCTTATAAAATGGGTCAAAATCATGTATAGTAACCCTAGGTGTAAAATAGTAAATAATGGCTATTTCTTAGAAAGTTTTAAACTGTCAAGATGAGTGAAACAAGGTTGTCCACTATCGGCATATCTATTTATTGTGGCCATCGAGATGTTAGCTATTAAAATCAGATCCAACAATAATATCAGGGGATTAGAAAACCAGGGCTTAAAAACAAGGGCGTTATTGTACGCTGATGATTCATGTTTTCTTTTAAATCCACAACTAGAATCCCTCCACAGCCTCATAGAGGATCTAGATACATTTTCTAACCTCTCTGGATTACAACCAAATTATGACAAATGTACTATATTACGTATTGGATCACAAAAAAATAAAAATTTTACATTACCATGTAGTTAACGAATAAAATGGTCTGATGGTGATGTGGATATACTCGGAATACATATCCCAAAGGAAATAAATGATCTCACTTCAATAAATGTTAATAGAAAGTTAGCAAAAATAGATAAGATCTTGCTACCATGGAAAGGTAAATACCTGTACATTTGTGGAAAAATCACCCTGATTAACTCTTTAGTATTATCCCAGTTTACCCATTTGCTTATGGTCTTGCCTACGCCTAGCGAACAGTTTTGTTAATTATATGAGAAAAAAAGATTCCATTTTTTTTGGAACGGCAAGCCAGACAAAATTAAAAGGGCCTATTTATATAATGAATATGATTTCGGTGGACAGAAATTATTAAATATTAAAGCATTAGACCTATCACTAAAAGCTTCAGTCATACAAAAGTTATACTTAAATCCGATCTGGTTCTCTAGCAAATTAGTAAGATTGTCTCACCCAATGTTCAAGAAAGGCCTTTTTCCCTTTATTCAGATTTCAACCACTCACTTTCAGTTATTTGAAAAGGAAATAATCTCCCAAATATCACTATTTCTAAAACAAGCCATAGAAAGTTGGTTGCAATTTCAATTTAATCCTCCAGAAACAACAGAACAAATAATGCAACAAATATTGTGGTTAAACTCAAATATACTAATTGACAAAAACCCTTTTTTTTAAAAAGGTATAATCTTCGTAAATGATATCATCGGTAGGACTGCAGCTAACAAAAACATATGGAAATGTCTGCTCTACCCAAAATTACAACCAAATAATTGCAGCCTTACTGCAAAAATGGAAGAGGAAAGTGGAGGGGGAGAAAGTAAGAAACTTGTCTGTCGGCCTTGCATTAAAGAACATAATTGGTTTAGGAAAACTGTGATAAATAAAAAAGTATATCAGTTTAATTTAAGGACCAAAGGATTGACACCCATCGCATATAGATTGCAAAATAGTTGGGAAGAGATTTTGACGTACCGATCCCATGGCATAGTGTTTATGAACTGACACGCAAAACGACACCGGATTCAAAACTTAGAATCTTTCAATTTAAATTATTATATAACATTCTTGCTACCAATAGAATGTTATTTATATGGGGGATACAATCTTCCCAACTCTGCAGATTTTGCTGCGAAGAGACATAATCATTAGATCATTTGTTTTGGTACTGTCCATTTGTAGCTTGTTTTTGGACACAGGTCCAGGAATGGCTAAAGGATTGCAATATTTACCTGGAGCTAACTGTCACGGTTTCGGCCGAGGCTGCTCCTCCTCCTGGTTCGGGCAGGCTTCGGCGTTCGCCGTCCCCGGAGTACTAGCTGCCACCGCTCTATGTTTCTGTGTTTGATTGCTTTTGTCTGTCTGTCACACCTGTGTCTGTTTGGGAGTTGATTACGTGTCTTATAAGTTCCGTGTTGTGATCTAGGGTATTTGTGTGTTGTTATTCTGTTGCCACTGTGTCTATGATACGTGTTTGTTTTCCGTGTCATTTTTTCATGTTTAGTGTTATACGCGTGTGCGTAATTTTCCCTCGCCACTTCGTGTTTTCGAGGTCGGGGTTTTGTTCTCGTGTTATTGAGACTATTAAAAGTCTTGTTGGACTAAACCTCTGTTTCCTGCGCTTGACTCCTCCACCACATCCACGACGGAATAGTGACAGAACAACACACCTTCATGGAGTCAGCAGGAACAGCGGCGGCACCCGAATCCCTGCTGGACCGGATCAACTTCCAGGACGCCATGATCCGGCAACTCGGGACCGCCATGGACGAGGTGTCCAACACTCTACGCCGATTGGTGAACCCTGAGGTGGCCAAGGACCCTTACAACATCGCATCACCAACGGCCAGTCCTCCTCTCTCAGCACCGGAACCCAGTGGCATTCGGCTCTCACTCCCGAGGGCATATGACGGTTCTGCAGCCGGGTGTCAGGGATTCCTCCTGCAGGTAGAACTTTACCTTGCCACCATACACCCGGCGCCCTCGGGATACGGAGCGTCTCCGCCTCATCTCCTGTCTCTCCGGCAAGGCGTTGGAGTGGGCCAACGCCCGAATGGAGGGGAATAGACGCCGCAACCATCACCTACGCGGAGTTCTCCCGCCGCTTCAGGGCTGTCTTCGATCATCCCCCTGAGGGGAAAGCGGCGGGGAGGCGTCTATTCCACCTCCGACAGGGGGAAGAGGAGCGCACAGGAGTTCGCACTGGAGTTCCGGACACTAGCGGCGGACGCGGGGTGGAATGAGAGGGCCCTCATCGACCAGTACCGGTGTAGTCTACGAGAGGACGTTCGTCGGGAGCTGGCCTGCAGGGAAACCAACCTGTCATTTGACCAGTTGGTGGACATTTCCATCCGTCTGGATACCCTGCTGGCTACCCGTGGACGTCCCCGAGTGGGGGGTCGTCCAGTCCACCCTCCAGCACCCCCGAGCCGATTCCCATGGAGCTAGGGGTGCTGGGCGCTAGAGAGAGGAGGAGAGGGAACCCGAGGGTGGCCATCCCCTGCACCACCTGCGGTCGTGGAGGACACACTGCGGCCAGGTGCTGGGGAGGGTCTCCTGGGAGAGGTGACAACAGGCCACGCACTGGGGGAGTCATTTCAGGTGAGTAGGCGCCCCACTCACCCAGAGCTCTCTGTTGGTCACATGAGTATTCCTGTGAGGTTTCCACAGGTGGCACCTCATTCCCAGCATAAGGCGCTAGTAGATTCAGGCGCAGCTGGGAACTTTATTGATCGGGCATTTTGTAGTAGGTTAGGGATTCCCCTTCGGCCGGTAGACGATCCATTTCCTGTCCACGCATTAGACAGCCGGCCGTTGGGGTCGGGCCTGATCAGGAGGTCACAGCACCACTGACGATGACGATGCAGGGGGTCATGAGGAGATCATTCAGTTTTATCTGATTGACTCTCCTGCGTACCCGTGGTGTTGGGCCTTCCCTGGTTAAGCACCCATGATCCTACCATAGCGTGGCAACAGAGGGCTCTTATGGAGTGGTCTGCTCAGTGTGTAGGGAGATGTCTAGGTGTTTCCGTAGGGGCGACCTCGGTAGAGAGTCCGAACCAAGTGCCCGCACTGCGCATTCCCCCGAGTATGAGGATTTAGCACTCGTGTTTAGCAAATCGAGGGCAACACGGCTACCTCCTCATAGACAGGGGGACTGTGCGATAAATCTCCAAACAGGAGCGGCTCTTCCACGGAGTCATGTGTATCCCCTGTCTCAAGAGGAGACAGCGGCTATGGAGACATACATAGCCGAGTCCTTGGCACAGGGATACATACGGTCCTCTACTTCCCCAGTCTCCTCGAGTTTCTTCTTTGTGAAGAAGAAGGACGGGATTGCGCCCGTGTATTGATTATCGTAGTCTCAATCAGATCACAGTTAAATACAGCTACCCACTTCCACTGATTGCGACGATGACGGAATCATTACGCGGGAGCGCGGTTCTTCACAAAGTTGGATCTCAGGAGCGCGTACAATCTGGTGCGCATTAGGGAGGGGGATGAATGGAAGACAGCATTTAGCACCACCTCGGGTCATTACGAGTATCTCGTCATGCCATACGGGTTAATGAATGCTCCGTCAGTCTTCCAATCCTTTGTTGACGAGATTTTCCGGGACATGCATGGGCAGGGGGTAGTAGTTTACATCGACGACATCCTAGTGTACTCTGCTACTCGAGCCGAGCATGTAGCCCAGGAGCGCCGAGTGTTGAGAAGACTGTTGGAGCATGACTTGTATGTCAAGGCAGAGAAATGCCTGTTCTTCCAGGAGTCCGTCTCCTTTTTGGGTTATCGGTTGTCCGCGTCTGGTGTGGAGATAGAGGTAGACCGGGTATCGGCCGTGCGTAATTGGCAAACTCCAACCACTGTAAAAGAGGTGCAGCAGTTCTTGGGTTTTGCTAATTACTACCGGAGGTTTATTGGGGTTTTGGACAGGTTGCAGCTCCCATTACGTCCCTGCTAAAGGGGGTCCGGTTCGTTTGCAGTGGTCGGCTGAGGCGGACAGGGCATTTGTCAAACTTAAGAACCTGTTCACCTCGGCTCCGGTGCTGGCGCATCCGGATCCCTCTTTACCATTCCAGGTTGAGGTAGACGCGTCCGAGACCGGTATTGGGGCAGTCCTGTCACAACGGTCCGGTGGCGCCACCTAAACTCCGCCCCTGTGCTTTCTACTCGAAGAAGCTCAGCTCGGCGGAGCGCAACTATGATGTTGGGGACAGGGAGCTGTTAGCCGTAGTCCAAGCCCTAAAGGTGTGGAGGCATTGGCTTGAGGGGGCTCAACACCCTTTCCTCATTCTGACTGATCACCGTAACCTGGAGTACATCCGGGCAGCTAGGAGATTGAACCCTCGTCAGGCTAGGTGGAATATGTTCCTAACCCGGTTTGTTTTTAAGATCACATACATCCCAGGGTCCCAGAATGGTAAGGCAGACGCCCTGTCCCGCGGTATGACACGGAGGAGAGGTCCAACGAGCCTACTTCCATATTGCCGGAATCTTGTTTGGTGGCTCCGGTAGTATGGGAGGTCGATACGGAAATCGAGCGGGCACTGCGTACCGACCCTACTCCCCCGAGTGTCCTGTGGGGCGGACGTACGTTCCGCTCGAGGTCCATGATCGTCTTATTTATTGGGCTCATACATCACCCTCCTCTGGACATCCAGGTATTGGCCGGACCGTGCACTGTCTTAGCATGAAATACTGGTGGCCAACGTTAGCTAGGGATGTGAGGGTTTATGTCTCCTCCTGCTCGGTGTGTGCCCAGTGTAAGGCGCCTAGACATTTGCCCAGGGGTAAGCTACATCCCCTGCCCGTTCCACAACGACCATGGTCCCACCTATCGGTGGATTTCGTAACTGACCTACCCCCTCCCAGGGGAATACCACCATATTGGTCGTTGTGGATCGGTTTTCCAAGGCCTGTCGGCTCCTTCCCATGCCGGGTCTCCCTACTGCCCTACAAACCGCTGAGGCCCTATTTACCCATGTGTTCCGGCACTATGGGGTCCCCGAGGATATTGTGTCTGACCGAGGTCCCCAGTTCACTTCCAGAGTTTGGGGAGCGTTCATGGAACGGTTGGGGGTCTCGGTAAGCCTTACCTCGGGTACCACCCAGAGAGTAATGGGCAGGTGGAACGTGTCAACCAGGATGTGGGTAGGTTTTTGAGGTCCTATTGCCGGGGACCGGCCGGAGGAGTGGTCGAGGTTCATCCCCTGGGCAGAGATGGCCCAGAACTCTCTCCGCCACTCCTCCACCAACTTAACACCTTTCCAGTGTGTTTTAGGTTATCAGCCGGTCCTGGCACCGTGGCACGAGAGCCAGATCGAGGCTCCTGCGGTGGACGAGTGGATTCGGCGCTCGGAAGAGACGTGGGACGCTGCCCATGTCCATCTGCAGCGTGCCATCCGTCAACAAAAGGCGAGCGCCGATCGCCACCGCAGTGAGGGACCGGTGTACCTACCGGGAGATCGAGTCTGGCTCTCGACTCGAAACCTGCCCCTCCGCCTGCCCTGCCGGAAGCTGGGTCGGCGGTTTGTGGGGCCCTTCAAAGTCCTGAGAAGATTGAACGAGGTGTGTTACAGGTTACAACTGCCAATTGAGTATAAAAATATTAACCCCTCGTTCCATGTGTCTCTTCTCAGGCCGGTGGTAGCTGGCCCACTCCAAGAAGATGAGATAGGAGAGACCCCTCCGCCCCCTTTGGACATCGAGGGGGTCCCGGCGTACAGGGTCCGGACCATCTTGGACTCGAGGCGCCGGAGGAGTGGTCTCCAGTATCTCGTGGAGTGGGAGGGGTACGGTCCGGAGGAACGGTGCTGGGTGCCCAGGAGGGACATACTCGATCCATCCCTCCTGACTGAGTTTCACCATGGGCATCCCACGCGCCCGGGTCCGCGTCCTCCTGGCCGTCCCGAGGCCGGGGTCGACGCAGCGGCTGGAGCCGCGCGTCAAGGGGGGGGTACTGTCACGGTTTCGGCCGAGGCTGCTCCTCCTCCTGGTTCGGGCAGGCTTCGGCGTTCGCCGTCCCCGGAGTACTAGCTGCCACCGCTCTATGTTTCTGTGTTTGATTGCTTTTGTCTGTCTGTCACACCTGTGTCTGTTTGGGAGTTGATTACGTGTCTTATAAGTTCCGTGTTGTGATCTAGGGTATTTGTGTGTTGTTATTCTGTTGCCACTGTGTCTATGATACGTGTTTGTTTTCCGTGTCATTTTTTCATGTTTAGTGTTTTACGCGTGTGCGTAATTTTCCCTCGCCACTTCGTGTTTTCGAGGTCGGGGTTTTGTTCTCGTGTTATTGAGACTATTAAAAGTCTTGTTGGACTAAACCTCTGTTTCCTGCGCTTGACTCCTCCACCACATCCACGACGGAATAGTGACACTAACCTTACAGATAGCATTATTGGGTGATCTGAAAAGTCATAGTCAATCGATCAATAACATAATAACACTTTTAGCAAAAATGTTTATTTTCAATTCACAATTCACAAGATGGGATGTGTTGAATGGAATTGAAGGATGGGACTAATAACAACTAACAACAAACAATAACAAGATAACTAATAATGTAAGCATACTGTGTCCATAATAAGTATATAGGTTGTAGGTTGGGAGCTTTTGTGAAAGAGCACAGTTAGAAAGATATGGCATATAGAAGCAAACCGGATGGACATCATGAAAATGATCAGAGAGGTTGAGAGTAGAAGAAGTTCAGGAGAAAAAACTAACAAAATATAATTATTGTAAAATTGACTGTGTCCATAAAATGTAGATAAATCAAATTTTATTGGTCACATGCGCCGAATACAACAGGTGCAGACATTACAGTGAAATGCTTACTTACAGGTCTAGTAAGTATAAGCTGGAAGTAGAGGCCTAAGCATTGTTTTTCACTAGTTTACTCCAAGTAGGAAAAGGGTGGCGGGGTTGGAAAGTAATAAAGGAGAATATATATATATTTTTAAAGGATATGTATGTGTATGTATGTATGTATGTATGTACAGTGAGGGAAAAAAGTATTTGATCCCCTGCTGATTTTGTACGTTTGCCCACTGACAAATACATGATCAGACTATAATTTTAATGGTAGGTTTATTTGAACAGTGAGAGACAGAATAACAAAACAAAAAATCCAGAAAAACACATGTCAAAAATTTTATAAATTGATTTGCATTTTAATGAGGGAAATAAGTATTTGACCCCTCTGCAAAACATGACTTAGTACTTGGTGGCAAAACCCTTGTTGGCAATCACAGAGGTCAGATGTTTTCTTGTAGTTGGTCACCAGGTTTGCACACATCTCAGGAGGGATTTTGTCCCACCTCTTTGCAGATCTTCTCCAAGTCATTAAGGGTTTCGAGGCTGACGTTTGGCAACTCTAACCTTCAGCTCCCTCAACAGATTTTCCAATGGGATTAAGGTCTGGAGACTGGCTAGGCCACTCCAGGACCTTAATGTGCTTCAAACTCTCCACCATGGCCAAGACCAAAGAGCTCTCCAAGGATGTCAGGGACAAGATTGTAGACCTACACAAGGCTGGAATGGGCTACAAGACCATCGCCAAGCAGCTTGGTGAGAAGGTGACAACAGTTGGTGCGATTATTCGCAAATGGAAGAAACACAAAAGAACTGTCAATCTCCCTCGGCCTGGGGCTCCATGCAAGATCTCACCTCGTGGAATTGCAATGATCGTGAGGAATCAGCCCAGAACTACACGGGAGGATCTTGTCAATGATCTCAAGGCAGCTGGGATAAGTCACCAAGAAAACAATTGGTAACACACTACGCCTTGAAGGACTGAAATCCTGCAGTGCCTGCAAGGTCCCCCTGCTCAAGAAAGCACATATACAGGCCCGTCTGAAGTTTGCCAATGAACATCTGAATGATTCAGAGGAGAACTGGGTGAAAGTGTTGTGGTCAGATGAGACCAACATCGAGCTCTTTGGCATCAACTCAACTCGCCGTGTTTGGAGGAGGAGGAATGCTGCCTATGACCCCAAGAACACCATCCCCACCGTCAAACATGGAGGTGGAAACATTATGCTTTGGGGGTGTTTTTCTGCTAAGGGGGCAGGAGAACTTCACCGCATCAAAGGGAAGATGGACAGGGCCATGTACCGTCAAATCTTGGGTGAGAACCTCCTTCCCTCAGCCAGGGCATTGAAAATGGGTCGTGGATAGGTATTCCAGCATGACAATGACCCAAAACACACGGCCTAGGCAACAAAGTAGTGGCTCAAGAAGAAGCACATTAAGGTCCTGCAGTGGCCTAGTCAGTCTCCAGACCTTAATCCCATAGAAAATCTGTGGAGGGAGCTGAAGGTTCAAGTTGCCAAACGTCAGCCTCGAAACCTTAATGACTTGGAGAAGATCTGCAAAGAGGAGTGGAACAAAATCCCTCCTGAGATGTGTGCAAACCTGGTGGCCAACTACAAGAAACGTCTGACCTCTGTGATTGCCAACAAGGGTTTTGCCACCAAGTACTATGTAATGTTTTGCAGAGGGGTCAAATACTTATTTCCCTCATTAAAATGCAAATCAATTTATAACATTTTTGACATGCGTTTTTCTGGATTTTTTTGTTTTGTTATTCTGTCTCTCACTGTTCAAATAAACCTACCATTAAAATTATAGACTGATCATGTCTTTGTCAGTTGGCAAACGTACAAAATCAGCAGGGGATCAAATACTTTTTTTCCTCACTGATATATATATATATATATATATATATATATATATATATATATATATATATATATATATATATATATATATATATATATATATGTATGTGTGTATATGTATGTATGTGTGTATATGTATGTATGTGTGTATATATGTATATTTATGTATATGTATATATATATGTATGTATATGTTAATATATTTAAAAAAACATGGGGGATTGGAAGTGATGCAGACAATTACATTGATGGAAGTTACAATCTATCTGCAATATTAAGCTGATCTACACCCCCCCCCCCCACCAAAAAAAAACCACTAAGACAGTCGTGAAGAGGGCACGACAAAGCCAATTCCCCTTCAGGAGACTGAAAAGATTTGGCATGGGTCCTCAGATCCTCTAAAAATTATACAGCTGCACCATCGAGAGCTTCCTGACTGGTTGCATCACCGCCTGGTATGGCAACTGCTCGGCCTCCAACCGCAAGGCACTACAGAGGGTAGTGCGTACGGCCCAGTACATCACTGGGGCCAAGCTTCCTGCCATCCAGGACCTCTATACCAGGCGGTGTCAGAGGAAGGCCCTCAAAATTGTCAAAGACTCCAGCCACCCTAGTCATAGACTGTTCTCTCTGCTACCGCACGGCAAGCGGTACCGGAGTGCCAAGTCTAGGTCCAAAAGACTTCTCAACAGCTTTTATCCCCAAGCCATAAGACTCCTGAACAGCTAATCATGGCTACCAAAACTATTTGCACTGCCCCCCACCCCCACCCCCCTCATCTTTTTACGCTGCTGCTACTCTATTAATGATTTATGCATAGTCACTTTAACTCTACCCACATGTACATATTACCTCAACTACCTCAACTAGCCGGTGCCCCCGCACATTGACTCTGCACCGGTACCCCCCTGTATACAGTGGGGAGAACAAGTATTTGATACACTGCTGATTTTGCAGGTTTTCCTACTTACAAAGCATGTAGAGGTCTGTAATTTTTATCATAGGTACACTTCAACTGTGAGAGACGGAATCTAAAACAAAAATCCAAAAAATCACATTGTATGATTTGTAAGTAATTAATTTGCATTTTATTGCATGAAATAAGTATTTGATACATCAGAAAAGCAGAACATAATATTTGGTACAGAAACCTTTGTTTGCAATTACAGAGATCATACGTTTCCTGTAGGTCTTGACCAGGTTTGCACACACCGCAGCAGGGATTTTGGCCCACTCCTCCATACAGACCTTCTCCAGATCCTTCAGGTTTCGGGGCAACACGGACTTTCAGCTCCCTCCAAAGATGTTCTATTGGGTTCAGGTCTGGAGATTGGCTAGGCCACTCCAGGACCTTGAGATGCTTCTACGGAGCCACTCCTTAGTTGCCCTGGCTGTGTGGTTCGGGTCGTTGTCATGCTGGAAGACCCAGCCACGATCCATCTTCAATGCTCTTACTGAGGGAAGGAGGTTGTTGGCCAAGATCTCGCGATACATGGCCCCATCCATCCTCCCCTCAGTCACGGTGCAGTCGTCCCTGTCCCCTTTGCAGAAAAGCATCCCCAAAGAATGATGTTTCCACCTCCATGCTTCACGGTTGGGATGGTGTTCTTGGGGTTGTACTCATCTTCTTCCTCCAAACAAGGCGAGTGGAGTTTAGACCAAAAAGCTCTATTTTTGTCTCATCAGACCACATGACCTTCTCCCATTCCTCTTCTGGATCTTCCAGATGGTCATTGGCAAACTTCAGACGGGCCTGGACATGCGCTGGCTTGAGCAGGGGGACCTTGCGTGCGCTGCAGGATTTTAATCCATGACGGCGTAGTGTGTTACTAATGGTTTTCTTTGAAACTGTGGTCCCAGCTCTCTTCAGGTCATTGACCAGGTCCTGTCGTGTAGCTCTGGGCTGATCCCTCACCTTCCTCATGATCATTGATGCCCCACGAGGTGAGATCTTGCATGGAGCCCCAGACCGAGCATGGAGGCGCTACCGAGGGTGATTGAACCATCATCTTGAACTTCTTCCATTTTCTAATAATTGCGCCAACAGTTGTTGCCTTCTCACCAAGCTGCTTGCCTATTGTCCTGTAGCCCATCCCAGCCTTGTGCAGGTCTACAATTTTATCCCTGATGTCCTTACACAGCTCTCTGGTCTTGGCCATTGTGGAGAGGTTGGAGTCTGTTTGATTGAGTGTGTGGACAGGTCTCTTTTATACAGGTAACGAGTTCAAACAGGTGCAGTTAATACAGGTAATGAGTGGAGAACAGGAGGGCTTCTTAAAGAAAAACGAACAGGTCTGTGAGAGCCGGAATTCTTACTGGTTGGTAGGTGATCAAATACTTATGTCATGCAATAAAATGCAAATTAATTATTTAAAATTCATACAATATGATTTTCTGGATTTTTGTTTTAGATTCCGTCTCTCACAGTTGAAGTGTACCTATGATAAAAATTACAGACCTCTACATGCTTTGTAAGTAGGAAAACCTGCAAAATCGGCAGTGTATCAAATACTTGTTCTCCCCACTGTATATAGCCTCCCTACGGTTATTTTATTTTACTTCTGTTCTTTTTTTCTCAACACTTTTTTGTTGTTGTTTTATTTTACTTTTTTTATTAAAAAATAAATGCATTGTTGGTTAAGGGCTGTAAGTAAGCATTTCACTCTAATGTCTACACCTGTTGTATTCGTTGCATGTGGCCAATAAAATTTGATTTTATTTGAGATAGATGGAGTGTTGTTGGGGAGATGGACATTGTAAAATGTTGAAAATGAAAACATTTATTTAAATACTGCCAATAAATACTGCCAATAAAAAACTTCCAGTCCTCTGTTTTGAGTCGTCAATCATGGTTCCATATATTCCCTTCCTCTTCATGGTAAAAACAGGAAATGTGTTGGACAAATCAAGGCTCACTTGACAGATCAAAGTGTGTGCCCAGAATTGACGAGAACTCAGTCAAAATGATTATAGTTGCCTTCTCTGTGTATGTTTTGTTGAAAGGAACTGTTGTGAGGAGAAAGCCCTAATTGAGATCAGGCTTCCCTGGTTAGCAGAACAGTTCATGACTTAATTTGTGTTTACAAGGCTAGTGTGGACTTCCCCTGCTTTTCTTAGCCAGGACCAAATGAATACATCCCTATGTAACACTTGATTTGGGTAACTCAGTTCTACACACTTAGAAAAAAAGGTGCTATCTAGAACCTAAAAGGGTTCTTCAGCTGTCCCCATAGGACAGGGTTCTTCAATCCTGGTCCTGGAGGGCCGAAACACCTCTGTTTTTCATCCTCTCCTTCTAATCAGGGGCTAATTCAGACCTGGGAAAACCAGGTGAGTGCAATTAACTACCAGGTAGAAATAAAAAACAGAAGTGTTTCGGCCCTCCAGGACCAGGATTGAAGAACCCTGCCATAGGAGAACCCTTTGAAGAACTCATTTTGGTTCCAGGTAAAACCCTTTTGGTTCCAGGTAGAACCCTTTTCGGTTCCATGTAGAACCCTTTCCACAGAGTGTTCTACATGGAACTGTCATGAGCCCTCTCACTCCACCGGGTTACCACCTTAATTGGTTTCCACTATCTTCCACTCTGCTCACCTCCCTCTCTCTACTCAGCCTAACTAGCTCCACCTGTCCCTGCTCTGCTCGGCTCTAATTACTCTGCCAGCTGCGCTGCATTACCCACTAACCTCTCCCAGTATTTAAGGCCCTGTCTTTCAGCTCTCCGGGGTCAGATCGTCTGCAAAGCTCACACCCGGAACCTGTTTGCTCGCGCTTCTGGCTCACCCTGGTTTTGTGACCCCGGACCTGCCTGTTTTTTGGATACTCTTCTGCCTCAGGAGATCCAGACCTGCTTCTGCCATTACGACTCCTGACTACTCTTCAATCCCGGTAACTCTGACCAGCCTTCTGCCTTGCTACTACGTATTTTGGATTTCCCTTGAACTGTACTGCTGCCTGGTTTCATTCCGCCCTGTTGTGTCTGTGTCTCCCCCCCCCCAGGACTTCTGGACCACCCACCACCGGCTTCATAGGACGCATCGCTGCCACTGGGGGGGGCACAGACCCAGCGCATTGGACGGGATCCCTGTTACCCCTGGAGCCTTCATTCACTCCCTACTTCCCTTTTCCCTTAAGTTTAATAAACTTTCTGGTGTGACGCAATTGTGGTCCTCTGGTCGTCTGTCTGAATCGTGACAGTACGATCTGACCATTATGGACTCAGCGCACACTTTCCCCGACATGGAAACCGATGAGCATGAGCAGCAGTTCCAGCAGCAGCAACAACAACTCGCCATGATCATTCAACTCCTCACCAACCTTACCCCAGCCAGTCTGCCCACCAGCCCAGCCCCCGAGTTACCTGCCCCGGTCATTGCAGCCGCTGCTCCGGAACCCAAGATTGGAAACCCTGAGCGGTTCAACGGCGATTCAACCCAGGTCCGGCCATTCCTGACTAGCTGCCGACTTCAGTTCTCCTTGCAGCCAAGGACCTTCGCCACGGAGGGGGCTAAAGTTGGGTATGCCATCACTCACCTGACGGGCTCGAGCTCGACTCTGGGGAACAGCAGAGTTCGAACGTCAAACCCCCGCATGTGCAACCTTCGACCTGTTTGCTGAGGAGATGCTGAAGGTGTTTGACCTGGATTCACCCACCGCAGAGGCGTCTCGTGAACTGTTCAGTATTCGACAAGGCAGACGTACAGTCGCAGACCATTCCATCGACTTCCGAACCCTGGCTAGACGAAGTTCTTGGAACACACCATCGTTGGTGGGCCAGCGTTCTTCCATAGTTTGGCTGACTATATCAAGGGGCGAGTTGGTCTCCCCATGAACTGCCTTCCACTCTTGATGAAGCCATCGCACTGACTGTCAGGATCGACAGAAGGATACAGACCCGTCGCTCGTGAGAGGGGGCGCCAAGGTCCACCTACTACCGGCATTCGGAGAGATCCGACTGGGCTCCTGTCATCTACTGCCACTCACCCAGGTCAGCTTGATCAGTCTGAGCCTATGGAGATTGGGCGAGCCTCCCTCACTCCTGCAGAGCGCCAGCGCCGCTCACCTCAAACCTCTGCCTCTATTGTGGAGGTGATGGACATCGTGTGGTAACCTGCCCTTTAAAGGGCCGAAGCTCACCGGGCGTAGGGGGAGTCCGGTTGAGTTCAATGACCATCCCAGTCCTCCGACCGCAAACCCCTGCTGCAAGTTCACCTCCGCTCTCTGACTCAACTCACACCCTGGCTGCTCTGGTGGATTCTGGCGCCGAAGCCAACATAATGGACATCAAGCTGGCACGCCAACTGGGACTGGAGAACCTCCGTTTTGACACCTCCTATTCCTGCCCGGGCACTGGACGGACACTTACTCGGATCGGTCACTCATGTCACGGCCCCGGTCTCGATGGGTCTGTCCGAAACCATCAAGAAACTATCCCAGTTTCACCTGCTCCCTCTCCAGGCCAACCCCTCATCCTGGGTTACCCATGGCTCCGCCCGGCACAACCTCAGCTCGACTGGGTGACCGGGTGATCAGGGAGTGGGGGAGAGAGGACTGCCACCGAACCTGCCTGCTTGCTGCCAGACTACCCTCGGCCAGTACCTACTAACTCCGCTCCTGACCTCTCCAATGTCCCAGAATGCTACCATGGTCTCAGAGAGGTGTTTAACAAAGCAAAGAGCCACATCTCTGCCCCCTCACCGACCGTCACGACTGTGCCATCGACCTCCTCCCTGGAACAGCTCCTCCAAGGGGTCGTCTTTATTCGTTGTCTGCTCCCGAAAGAAAGTCCATGGAGGACTACATCAATGGCTCTCTGTCCACAGGATTAATCCGTTCATCTTCATCTCCTGCTGGTGCTGGCTTCTTCTTTGTGGGGAAGAAGGACGGATCTCTTCGCCCTGCATCGACACAGGGGACTCAATTTGACATCACAGTGAAAAAAACGGTACCCTCTGCCTCTGCTCACCTCTGCTTTGAGTTGCTCCAGGGAGCCACTGTTTTTACCAAGTTGGATCTCAGAAACGCTTACCACCTAGTGCGGATCCGGGAGGGAGATGAATGGAAAACCGCATTCAATACACCAACAGGCCCTACGAGTATCTGGTTATGCCTTTTGGCCTCACCAATGCTCCCTGCTGTGTTCCAGGCTCTAGTGAATGATGTACTGCGGGACATGTTAAAAAAGTTTGTCTTCGTTTACCTGGATGACATCTTAATTTACTCCAGAAACCTGTCTGAACACACCCGCCATGTCCAGCAAGTCCTTCATCGTCTTCTGGAGAATTCCCTCTACGCCAAGGCAGAGAAATGTGAGTTTCACGTCAAGACAGTGGCCTTCCCTGGGGTACATAGTGGCAGAAGGAAGTATCCAAATGGATCCTGCCAAAGTATCAGCAGTCACTTCATGGCCAGTTCCGGAGAACAGAAAGAAGCTGCAACAGTTTCTGGGGTTTGCTAACTTCTATAGGAAGTTTATCCGGAACTACAGTACCGTTGCTGCCCCTCTCACTGCTCTAACCAGCACCCAGCAACCCCTTCACCTGGACCCCAGCAGCCGACAAAGCCTTCAGTACCCTCAAGGTGAGGTTCACCTCTGCTCCCATCCCCCAGATGCCTGATGTGGACCGGCAATTCATTGTGGAGGTGGACGCCGGATGTGGGAGTTGGTGTGTGATTTCTCAGTGGGCTGCGGAGGATAGGGAAGCTCCATCCCTGTGCCTTTTTCTCACGTCGGTTGTCCCCCTCTGAGTGCAATTACGACATAGGGAACCGTGAGCTGCTGGCTGTGAAGCTTGCCTTGGAGGAGTGGCGTCACTGGCTGGAGGGGTCCACCATTCCATTTCTCGTTTGGACCGATCATAAGAACTTTGGAGTACATCCGCACGGCCAAACGGTTGAACTCCAGGCAGTCCCGCTGGGCCCTGTTCTTCACCAGGTTTAATTTCACTCTGTCATACCGGCCTGGATCACGCAACACCAAGCCAGACGCCCTCTCCGTCAATTCCAGAAGGATGACACCCTCCAAGGACCCTGTGTCGATTCTGCCAAGTCCCTGCATCGTTGCAGCTCTGACCTGGGCTGTTGAGGAACAGGTGCTGGAGGCTCTCCGTAACCAGCCAGGTTCCAGTACTTGCCCAGCTGACCGCCTTTTTGTCCCCGAAGACCTGAGGTCCCAGGTCATTCAGTGGGGACATGACTCCCGCCTAGCTTGTCACCCCTGGCTCCACCAGCACTTACAACCTGCTCGCTCAGAGGTTCTGGTGGCCCCCTCTCTGAGGAAGGATGTACGGGATTCGTCCAAGCCTGCCCCATCTGCAACCAACACAAGTCGTCCTGCCAGCCCCCAGCCGGATTGCTGCAGCCCTGCCTGTGCCCAGACGCCCCTGGTCTCACATCGCCCTTGACTTTGTCACCGGGGCTGCCCCCCTTCAAGTGGCATGACCGGTCATTCTCACCATCGTTGACCGTTTCAGCAAGATGGCACACTTCATTCCCCTCCCCAAGCTCCCAACCGCCAAGGAGACCGCCCAGGTGGTCCTGGAACACGTCTTCGGATCCACGGACTGCCAAGGGATGTTGTTTCTGACCGTGGTCCACAATTCTCTCCGCTTTTGGAAGGAGTTCTGTCACCTGCTGGGAGCCACAGTCAGTCTGACTTCGGATTCCATCCCCAATCCAATGGGCAGTCAGAGCGGGCTAATCAGGAGCTCGAGAAGGCACTGCGATGCATGACTTCACGCAACCCCCACTCCTGGTCGCAGCAATTGACATGGGTGGAGTACGCACACAATTCTCTGACCTGCTCTGCCATCGGTATGTCCCCCCTTTCCAATGTGTTTATGGATACCAGCCTCCTCTATTTGCCAGCCAGGAGGAGGAGGTTACTTGCCCATCTGCACTTGCTTTGCCCGTCGATGTCGCCGACCTGGTCACAAGCCCGAGCCACACTCCTCAGGTCCGTTGCCAGCTACACTACCGGGCCAACCGTCGGAGAATTCCTGCTCCCACCTACCATGTTGGTCAAAGGGTGTGGTTGTCATCGAAGAACCTGCCACTCAGGGTGGAGTCGCAGAAGCTGGCACCTCGGTTCATTGGCCCATTCCCTATCATAAGAGTGATTAGCCCAACTGCTGTCCGGCTCCAACTGCCTAATTCCCTGAGGGTGCACCCCACTTTCCATGGTGTGTCTAAGATTAAGCCCATCCATGAGAGTCCGCTGGTCCCTGCTGCGCCTGGTCCTCCTCCTCCACGGCTCGCCGATGGTGGTCTGGTTTACACCGTCCCGCGCCGCGGTCCAGACGGAGGGGTAGGGGGTCTCCAGTACCTCATTGACTGGGAGGGCTATGGACCTGAGGAAAGGACCTGGGTGCCAGCTAGTCGGATTGTGGATAGGACTCTCATCACCGCTTTCCACCAACGGCATCCTGATCAACCTGCAATCCGTAGGGGCCGCCCCAGAGGGGTCCCCTAACCGTCGGCCCGCCGGCTTCCTGTCCTGTGCCTGATCCTGTCTCGGGACCTGTCCCATCTCCCGACCACGGCCCTCCGGCTTCCTCCGAGGATGAGGACGTTCACTCGGACCGTTCGGAGGAGTTCAGCCTCCTCCGGCTCCCCTCCTCCCGCCCCGGCGTGGTGTTGCTCTTGGGACTTCTGGGGGCCGTCCCCTGGGGGGTTCTGTCATGAGCCCTCTCACTCCACCCGGGTTACCACCTTAATTGGTTTCACTATCTTCCACTCTGCTCACCTCCCTCTCTCTACTCAGCCTAACTAGCTCCACCTGTCCCTGCTCTGCTCGGCTCTAATTACTCTGCCAGCTGCGCTGCATTACCCACTAACCTCTTCCCAGTATTTAAGGCCCTGTCTTTCAGCCTCCGGGTCAGATCGTCTGCAAAGCTCACACCGGAACCTGTTTGCTCGCGCTTCTGGCTCACCCTGGTTTTGTGACCTCGACCTGCCTGTTTTTGGATACTCTTCTGCCTCAGGAGATCCAGACCTGCTTCTGCCATTACGACTCCTGACTACTCTTCAATCCCGGTAATCTGACCAGCCTTCTGCCTTGCGACTACGTATTTTGGATTTCCCTTGAACTGTACTGCTGCCTGGTTTCATTCCCGCCTGTTGTGTCTGTGTCTCCCCCCCAGGACTTCTGGACCACCCACCACCGGCTTCATAGGAGCTATCGCTGCCACTGGGGGGACAGACCCAGCGCATTGGACGGGATCCTGTTACCCCTGGAGCCTTCATTCACTCCCTACTTCCCTTTTCCCTTAAGTTTAATAAACTTTCTGGTGTGACGCAATTGTGGTCCTCTGGTCGTCTGTCTGAATCGTGACAGGAACCAAAAAGAGTTCTACCTGAAAGCAAAAAGGGTTCTACTTGGAACCCCCAAATAAATATCCTATGGGGAATCCTTTTTTCTAAGAGTGTAGGGTCCACTTGGTCACACTTTAATGGCTTTAGATTACAGTTTACTTTATTATTACCGTGTAATTATTCGAGTATTGTAACTTGCTATGCTGTACTTAAAGAGTTACACATTAATAAGAACACTATGTACAATCATGTGCACATTTATGTAGCCTAGTGAAGATATGGACAATTCTTGAAGCTTCTCCTCACACATAGTAACCCTTACAAAAAAATATTCCAGTTTTGAAAGTGGTAACTGCAGTCGACTGTGGTATTTAGGATCCAATAACTGCAGAATAACTGTAGTGTACTGCAATTGAACTGCAGTTATACTGCACTAACTGCAGTCACACTGCAAAATTAGTGCAGTAAAAAAAACTTATTTTGGATGTAGTATTTGCAGCATACTACAGTTATACTGCACTCTGACTGCAATCTTTTTCTTAAGGGAACTTTTGGAAGAGGTAATGAAGACAAATTAGGACTATGTCAGTTTGTGGGAACAGGGTTCCACACCATGGAAAAGAGTGAAGGGTTAAGAATGAGGCATATATGAATTAGAGAAACGATATGTTCTTGATGTTACAATTCCTATGCAAATTCGTATGGCATGTTCATGCTCCCTAGAAAAATGAAGAGCGCATCCCGTCCCGCTGGCGGGGGTGTGGTTTCCACCCATACAACTACTATGGTTGAGGTACTCCGCCCTCAATGTATTAATGAGCATACTATTGTACATTTGTAGAAGGACAGGATAGGCTAGGCTACTGTTCATTGCTTGGACAGCATTTTAATTTCCGGGAGGTGTTTAGATCGAACAGTCAATAGTTTTGTTGATTAGGACTACAGTAAAGTTTTGTGTCATTGGAAGATCTGGAATTCATGCAGAAATTATGGAGTAACTGCAATTGTTGCCGACCGTGCAACCTCCGGATTTAGGCTACCGTGGGTTAAAAACGGGTGAGTTTAACTATTGGTAAATTATCTTGATTTTATTGTTTCAGCGTAGGAAAATTGATCAGATAACAATTGTATTGTCACTCCGGAATTTGTTTTCGGACACCTTGTTGCTTAGCCTAGAAGTATTTTTATTGTTCTCACTCAATTGTCGAATAGTATCCACAAATTAGCAGCATAGCCATCTTCTCACGTTTGTGGGTCAAATAAAGGAGTTCGAATTAAATGTATCAACATTTCCCCAAAAGTGTTTACTCCTCGAGCTACTTCACCGTGGTATGACATGTCAAGGTGCGTTTGTCTTGCATGTGACTGTTCTTGTTGTAAGGCTCACTTGACATCTGTTTATTAATCATTTATGGAGGGATTAATTGAGTAAAAGTCGTACTACTGTTAAATACTTAGTGAGAATCATAAAATGGTCATACAACGATGAGACTCTGGAAGATTATTTTGTAGCACCTCTATGTTAATCGACATCGATGTGTATTGTGTGTGAGCAGAGAGCAGAGGAGACGGCATAGCCGCACTGGTGGCCGTGGTGGGTGATCTGGATGTAATTGTAGGGGCCAAACCAAGACTTACTATGAATAACTGTGGCTCGTCTTACTGTGGTTTTTGGACAGTGTCCCATGAGTCTGACAGTCTGAATGGATGCAATAAATATGACCTGTTATGATGCCATTACAACTATACTCAGATCGTTTATGCTCACAAAAAAGATAATTAGAAACTGTAGCAAACGATACAAACGCATTTCTATGACACATAAATTAGCACAACCAGCGGCAGATGTCACTATTATTCCAATTATGTTGTTTGTCATCTGCGTCCAACTGGACTCTTAAGGCGTCAGCATGCTTCAGTTCGGCAGGCATGCTTAGGTCGAACCGAACGAGTATGCTCGCAAACTCCCTTAAAATACCTTCGCTTGAAAAACGAGAAAAAAGACTCTGTAGCCAGTATACACTTCCTCAAAATAGTCAGAATTCATCTAAACTAACTCAAGAATTCTGTCATGACTTTATATGTTTTTGCAATTTTACGTCTAGCTAAAATGTTTGGTGCAGTATTTCTCAATGAAAAAATGTGCACGAAAACGAATCGTCTCTCATTGAATGACAACAAATACATTATTTAATAATCCCTACTGTTGACCAGTCACCGACGAAGGGGCGCAGACTTCGGCTTGCCTCCAGAAAATAAATGGTGTGTCCCAACAGCCGAAAAAACCCTCACCGAAGTCCAAAATGAACAAAAACGTCACAAAATGTCATAATATATGCACAAACTCTTCCGAACTTTTTCGGCTGGGAAGCATGCGGACGCCTTTGTGCAGCCGGCTGGCTACTCGTGTCCCCGGCTCGTACATAAAACATCTTCCATTCAGGCTGCAAGGGCGTCGTTTTACTCCTTAACTTGCTTTAATGGCGAGCCGGCAGGAAAAAAACTGGAAAAATATGCTTACGTCTTAAATAAAACTAAATGTTCTACCACCATGCTAGTAGCTAATGCTACTTCCTTATAAATAATAATAATATGCCATTTAGCAGACGCTTTTATCCAAAGCGACTTACAGTCATGCGTGCATACATTTTTGTGTATGGGTGGTCCCGGGGATCGAACCCACTACCTTGGCGTTACAAGCGCCGTGCTCTACCAGTTGAGCTACAGAGGACCGCAGATAGCGTTTAGCCAGGGGTAAACAACAGACTGCTGCAACCTGATTGACCGAACATCAGGAAGTATCATTAGCATTGTGGTGGAAAATGTTGCTTTATTAAGACAGTACGCATATTTTCCCAGTTTTTCTTTAGGAGTCTCGCCATTAAATCTAGTTAAAGAGGAAATCGACGCCCTTACAGCCTGAATTTTCATTTGTGCATGTAATGGACATACACAAAATAGTCCAAATTGGTGAAGTGAAATGAAAATAATAACTTGTTTCAAAAAATTCGAAAAAATAAATAATGGAAAAGTGGTGCGTGCATATGTATTCATCCCCTTTGCTATGAACCCCCTAAATAAGATCTGGTGCAACCAATTACCTTCAGAAGTCACATAATTAGTTAAATAAAGTCCACCTGTGTGCAATTTAAGTGTCACATGATCTCAGTATATATACACCTGTTCTGAAAGGCCCCAGAGTCCGTAACACCACTAAGCAAGGGGCACCACCAAGCAAGCGGCACCATGAAGACCAAGGAGCTCTCCAAACAGGTCAGGGACAAAGTTGTGGAGAAGTAACAGATCAGGGTTGGGTTATAAAAAAAATATCAGAAACTTTGAACATCCCACGGAGCACCATTAAATTCATTATAAAAAAATTGAAAGAATATTGCACCACAACAAACCTGCAAGAGAGAGGGCCGCCCACCAAAACTCACAGACCAGGCAAGGAGGGCATTAATCAGAGAGGCAACAAAGAGACCAAAGATAACCCTGAAGGAGCTGCAAAGCTCCATAGCGAGAGATTGGAGTATCTGTCCATAGGACCACTTTAAGCTGTACACTCCACAGAGCTGGGCTTTACGGAAGAGTGTCCAGAAGGCATGTGGGAGACTCCCCAAACATATGGAAGAAGGTACTCTGGTCAGATGAGACTAAAATTGAGCTTTTTGGCCATCAAGGAAAACGCTGTGTCTGGCGCAAACCCAACACCTCTCATCACCCCGAGAACACCATCCCCACAGTGAATCATGGTGGTGGCAGCATCATGCTGTGGGGATGTTTTTCATCAGCAGGGACTGGGAAACTGGTCAGAATTGAAGGAATGATGGATGGCGCTAAATACAGGGAAATTCTTGACGGAAACCTGTTTCAGTCTTCCAGAGATTTGAGACTGGTACAGAGGTTCAGCTTCCAGCAGGACGATGACCCTACGCATACTGCTAAAGCAACACTTGAGTGGTTTAAGGGGAAACATTGAAATGTCTTGGAATGGCCTAGACCTCAATCCAATTGAGAATCTGTGGTATGACTTAAAGATTGCTGTACACCAGCAGAACCCATCCAACTTGAAGGAGATGGAGTAGTTTTGCCTTGAAGAATGGGCAAAAATCCCAGTTGCTAGATGTGCCAAGCTTATAGAGACATACCCCAAGAGACTTGCAGCTGTAATTGCTGCAAAAGGTGGCTCTACAGAAGTATTGACTTTTTTTTTGGGGGGTTGAATAGTGATGCACGCTCAAGTTTTCTGTTTTCTTGTCTTATTTCTTGTTTGTTTCACAAAAAAAATTATTTTGCATCTTCAAAGTGGTAGGCATGTTGTGTAAATCAAATGATACAAACCCCCAAAAATCCATTTTAATTCCAGGTTGTAAGGCAACAAAATAGGAAAAATGCCAAGGGGGGTGAATACCTTCGCAAGCCACTGTACATAAAGCCCCTGGTCTGTCTATACTGAACAAATATATAAACACAACATGCAACAATTTCAAAGATTTTGCTGTTAAAGTTAAAATAAGGAAATCAGTCAATTGAAATAAATGCATTTGGCCCTAATCTATGGATTTCACATGACTGGGCAGGGGTGCAGCCATGGGTGGGCCTGGGAGGGCATAGGCCCACCAACTTGGGAGCCAGGCCCACCCAATGGGGAGCCAGGCCCAGCCAATCAGAATTAGTTTTTCCCCACAGACGGAAATACTCCTCAGCAAGCTCTGGTGGACATTCCTACAGTCATCATGACAATTGCACACTCCCTCAAAACTTGAGACATCTGTGGCATTGTGTTGTGTGACAAAACTGCACATTTTAGAGTGGCCTTTTATTGTCGACAGCACAAGCTGCACCTGTGTATTGATTATGCTGTTTAATCAGCTTCTTGATATTCCACATCTATCAGGTGGATGGATTATCTTGACAAAGGCTAAAATGATCACTAACAGGGATGTAAACAAATTTGTGCACAAAATTTGAGAGAAATAATATTTTTGTGTGTATGGAACATTTCGGGGATCTTTTATTTCAGCTCATTAAACATGGGACTAACACTTTACATGTTGCATTTATATTTTTGTTCAGTGTATAATAAGGCTGTAATAGCTGGTCGTTGACCATATGGCCATTGAGATGGTGACTTCTTGGCCATAAAGACTGCTGTCAAATGAGCAAAGAAGAGAAAGTCTTCATGTGTGTCCCTCTGAGATAATGGCAATTCAGAACACTTTTATTGAAGTCTCCATGACAGCCATGACAGTATGGCCATTGTCCAACCGTATTTCTTTCGACCACATGAAAACAAACCTCTTGTAAGGATGTTGGACAACTTGTGGTCAAAGCTATCGTAACTTTGCAGAGAAACTTCTTGCCTTTGGGTCACATAATATTTATTTGGTCTGGTGGAAGAAAGTAGACATAACAAAAAAACCTGAGGTTCAATTTTTACACAAGAATAGCAAACATTGACCAGGATTTTTTCTGGATCAAAAAGGGTCTTAGGTGGTGGGCATGGCAGGAGGGGCGTAATTCTAAACATTTTACCATGCAGCTGAGTGAAAACGTTGCAGTTTTAAAGCAAATTTCCTGCGATGCTACATATTCTACCATGGAGCTGAGAAAAGATTTTGCATTTTAAAAGCACATTTCCTGTAATTCTATGCGTTTTGCCATGGCTAATGCTGTGTTCTTTTGCTCAACCATAATAACAAAATATATGCTGCTAAATTCATTGTTTTTGGAATTTTGAATTCTCCCTGAGCTAAAATATCTAGGTCCATTATCTTTTCTACATACTTTATATCTGGTTTAGTCGTTTAAATTTACACTGAAAGTGTTTTTCTATCCCAAAAATGTATTTCAAAATGTTTGGGACTTAGGTGACCTGAAAAAAAGCTTAGGCGGCCCGCCCAAGGATTTCAATGGCAGAAGAATCCCTGATTGATATAATTGTTGCGTTCTCTGACACACGCTAGAAGTTGGAAACCAAACTGTTTACTCCCTGGTCCCTTGTTGACAGCTGAACCCAGTCAGAAAACCCAAAGCAAACAAAGAGCCAGTCCCTGGTCTTGGACACCAGTCAAAGAGGGGGATATTGGACCCCATGCAACATTCCAGTAGCTATGCTAGACCGACATATGCTTACATACTGACAACAATAATCAGGTGAACCAACCGACGTCAATAACCAGACCTGACCAACGCTTGGCCAGCCAGGTTTGCTCCCAGATAACCAGATATAAATCGTCTGTGCTCACGCTCAATTGAAGTCAAACACTGGGTCCAATTGGCTGCAATCAGGAGATAACATCGACCAATTCGCTAAGGCAACATTTGCTTTAGTAAAGTAGAGCTGGCACCAGACTTCTAAGCACAAAAACATCATTTATTTTCTCAGCATAAATCCTTGACTAATCCACATCATCATATACATTCTTTCCTAAGAACACCCTCCAGAAAAAGTCTACCCTCTAATCTAGCGGCATCCAAATAAAAGTCTGTGTGTGTGCAGATGCAGTGTACCTACAGATGGATAAAGCCAAGGCAGTGGAGTGGTTAGTCACTATGGGCTTTGGGTTTCCATGACAGCGCTCTCTTTGTGCCCCAGCCTTCCTGTGGTGGTGTGCTGTGTTTGCTCTGCCTACCGCTGCACTCCAGGACTCCAGTTAGCCTTTTATGTGCTCTTTAGTCTGCCCAAGGCCCTCACACGCTCAGCTTCAGCAGCACAACAAAGCCAACGTTGGGGGGGGGGGATTTCCAGCCACTTATTTGAGGCTGAAGGTGAATTTCCTGCTGAATTTCTTGCTCTGTAAATCAGTAAAAGAGAAGAGGGTGGCATTGCAAAGCAACAAGCATCTTCATTACCTTGCCATCATATGCACACAGAAGGAGGATCAAGTGAACAGTTAAGTGGATGGTGTGGTGCAGTCAAAGGATCTCATTTATAAACGTTGCGTATGCACAAAATATGCCCCAAAACATGTGCGCGCAAATTTTCATGCAAAAGTTGCCCTTTATAAAAGCTAAACTTAAAAATGTGCTTATCCTCCCACAAACTTTAGACAATGTGTTTCTAGTGGTTGAAGTATTGTATTGCAAGAAAGCAAAAGCCAAGTAGTAGCTTTGTGCAGGAATATATGATGACACTCTTATTCATAACAATAAAACAGGTAGCTAAATATATAAAAGGTGAATGATGGGCGTTTTTCAGGCAGAGTTATAATGCTTGTTCACGAGTGCAGTTTTACGACAGGTCTGATTTATAACGGGAAACATCCATATTTATGGCGTGTGCGAAATTTATAAATAAGTATTTTCAGAAATGGCGCACGCAGATATTTAGTGTAAATGATATAAATGAGGCCTCAGGTGCTTTTGTCAGCAGTAGAATGAATGACGAGAGACGTTGTGGCTGGGAGAGGTTTGACATAACAAACAGAGGTCTGTGAGTAACAGTTCACTCACAAGAGTTGAATCAAAGATTATTCCCCAACAGTGAAATAATTACATTGATTAATCGCCACCTTTTAATAGGAATGCATCTGTATCCTTTGCTACAGTCAGTAATTAACTAGTTTAAAGGAGTGTCATCTGAGTTTTCATCAGGACCTTTGTTAGGCTGAGCGGTGGATTTTGGACATGTACAGTTTAAGTTGCTTCTACATACTAGCCTCTTGTTGCCAATGTTTGCTGACTGAACAGTAATGAAGCCTCACTTACAGTAGCAACCTGGTCTCTGCACACAAGACAACATTTTATCAAAACATTTAACAGAGTTGTAGAGTTGATCAGAGTTGCATGGTAGCAACACTTTCAGAACATTTTCAGTGTGGGACCAAATCCTTTATATGTTCTTGAAGTTCTCCTACGTGAGAGGTTCTAAGAGCTCCTTCTCAGTCCGAGATGACTTTGAGTGGTACTTATAAAGAGGATAAGATGCATCAAGAGGTGTAGTCCCTGGATAGTGGGTTCATTTTTCCACTAGGTAGTCATCATGGGCACGTAGCCCAGCAGCCTCATCCAGCCCAGATCCAGTGGTAAACTGCCTTGATGTCTTTGTGGTTCTAGTGCAGAAGAAGGGCCCTCTGTGTTCAGCTGGCTGAACTGCTGCCATGCGGAATGTGCGGTGGATTTTCTACCTAATTAACTCCTATTTTCTCATGCAAGCCGGCACTTTTTCACGATGGAAGAATGCGATATAGGCTTAGCTGTCCTGGGTTTTGTTGTTTTTCTCTAAGCACAACATTAAGACTGGGTGTACCGAGGATGAAGAGGCCTTGTAATCCCACAATGGAGACCCTCTATACATAGCGCATTATAAGGCACGAGAACAACCCTGATACCATCTTATTTCACTCATGTAAAACTCAATTATGGCAGACAGAACTATTCAACTATTAAAATGCCCCTGGCCAATAAACATAATTGGGTTTAAATGTTCTTTATAATAAAGAGTTTATTGTTGACCTCGAAGAGGGGATGGTAATATGAATCTATACATTTCTCTTTGGGAATCATCTTGATAGAAGAACAGTGGTTGTTCATTATCTTGTTGTTAACATCATGGACAATACAAGATGTTCTACCCAATGTTGATAGAAATTGAGACTGGAGTGGAGCGCTGGTCTTTTGCGCTGGCTATGCCAAAAACACGTGTCTGGGTCTAGGTAGGTGAAAGCCCACATTTTGGGAACGAAAGAACCCATTGAGAGTCATAGAGTATATGACGCTGAAAGTCAACATGGAGAGGAAGGGAAGGGTGCTGTCTGAGCAGCATGCCTTAACCCAAATTAAACAAGGCAAATATTTTTCTTGGCAAAACACCATCTCATTTTTTTTTCAGACGTCAGGGAAAAGCAAATTGCTGTGCATACAGCTGAGCGAAGTGTTTCAGTGTTTCACGTCATTTCAGGGGCTGGCATTAGCCCAGTGGGGACTCTCTGAAAGCAACAAAGAGCCAGACTTTAAAGGACCTGAATATGAATTAGTCATACATAATTGATTTCTCACTTGAACATATTACCCTTTAATGTGCGACAGCCAAAAAGAGATTCTGTTAAACTGGCTGCTCATATTGAAGTGCTTCAAGCTATGTTTTCATGCAGTCGGTAGCTACACAGTTCATAATATGCGCCCTCTCTCAACTATGAGACGTAAAGTTTATGCCTACAGCCAGTGGCGGTTCTAGACACATTTTACTAGGGGGGCCAAGGAGGGGCCAGTGTTTAATCAGGGGGGCACACATAAAAAAACTGGCAACACATGATATTCAAAGATTATAAACTTTATTTTACTTTAAAATCATATGACATTTATTATAACACGTATTTTGTACAAGAGTGCAGATGCAAGAGAGATAGTGCCATAAAAATGAAAAAATAAATAAATAATTTTTTTTTTAAAAGTACAGGGTACAAATACAGGGTTCATATTCAATGTGAACAAAACTCCAGGATACAACAAAGGGTACAACAATGTGCCATTTCCTATTTATGGAAGCCCCACTACTGTGGACAGTTGATTCCACATTTTGTTTTAAGAAAGAAAACTTTCTGAGTGATTTATAAACAAAACACACTACCCTGTATCCATTTAGGTAAAATAAACCAAATCAGAAAAGAAATTCAATTCAAAGAGGCTTTACTAGCATGACCATATTGACATACAGTATTGCTAAAGCACATAAACAGGGAAACGTGTTACACATTAACATCCAGTAGTCCAATAGGATGCAGACAATAAACATTAAGTTAACATTCGTTTAAAAGCAACAATCATGTCAACACAATGTAGCAATATGAACAACACTGATGGATATCAGCAACAACATGAAAACAAGAATATTACAGGTGTCTGTGTGTGTGTGTGTGTGTGTTCTGTGTCTTTGTGTACTTCACTGTCAGTTGATGAGCAGGTGTACAAAAAAGGCTTTACAACATATATGGGCAAGTCCATTTAGGACAGCACATTTCCACCATAGTTCACATTAGGAAAAATGACAGCATGAATGCTCACTAAACAAACATATACTACATATACCTTTTTATACACATTTTTTTCAGTAATTTTTTAAGAGTGAAAGGGAAGTAAGCAATCGCTCATCATAGGATCATACATATTTCAGTTACAATATTAGTTACAATATTAGTGTTAGTTAGATCATCATGTCAAAGCTGGACCTGCAAAGTCTGAACGACACAAGTGTGCAATGATTGGAGTGATTTTGTTTCTTTTTTTTCTTGCTTTGCTTGTTTTCAAAAGGAAAAATCATAGTTGGTAAAAAATAAAATAAACTTTCGTTGAAAGGTATCACACTGTATAATTTACAAATATCTAAAGAGGTTTAGTGGATGCCATAAAACATCTGTGGAGCTTGAAGATTTGTAGTACATAGATGTTTGGCAGAGATAATTCAAAAGAATAAAATCATAAACTCTATCTATCTATCTATCGAGAGAGAGAGAGAGAGAGAGAGAGAGAGAGAGAGAGAGAGAGAGAAGTGTTTCCTTAGAGCAGTACATGCAGCAATCACTTAATGGAGTGATGTCATAATGGGCCACAAAACTTTGGGGATGTGGATGGAAAGTTACAGGCAGGAGAGGGGAACCAACAGAAGCAGGTCTTGAGACATGAGTTTGCCCCTTTTTGAAAACCTCTTGAGAGAGGATTGGTGGGATATATATACATACATACAAACATACATACACTCTAGTAGTGTGTGGAACTACTGGTACTGTGAGGAAAAAAAAGATAGATGATGTAAAATGAAAAATAAAACAAGCTTCAGCTTCTTAAGACACGGTGGGTTCATCTAAGTAGACACATGTAACTTCATGTGGACACCAGACTGTCTTTGTCTACACATCTAACTTCATATGGACCCCAGACCGTCTCTGTTTACACATGTAACTTCATATGGACACCAGACTCTTTGTCTACACATGTAACTTCATATGGGCACCAGACTGTCTCTGTCTACACATGTAACTTCATATGGACACCAGACTGACTTTGTTTACACATTTAACTTCATATGGGCACCAGACTGTCTCTGTCTACACATGTAACTTCATATGGACACCAGACTCTTTGTCTACACATGTAACTTCATATGGGAACCAGACTGTCTCTGTCTACACATGTAACTTCATATGGACACCAGACTGTCTCTGTCTACACATGTAACTTCATATGGACACCAGACTCTTTGTCTACACACGTAACTTCATGTGGACACCAGACTAACTCCATTCATTTTACCGGTGGTATTGAGAACAGATAAACCCACCGTGTCTTAAGAAGCTCAAGCTTGTTGTTTTATTGTTCATTATATCTCTTTTTCCTCACAGCGGCACTCATACGCTACTAGCGTATATATCATATAGATACACTACAGCAACAGGATACGGCGGTTGTGCTGTCTGGCAAAACGGTCCACAAATACATCAAGATCCAGAGCCTTGGCCCTTCTGGACTCTATGCTCAGGACACCAAGATCACTGAGTCTCTCATCACTAGTGGTGGACCGCAGGAAGGTTTTTATCAGTTTCAGTGTGGAGAAACTGCGTTCGCGTTCGCAGATGGCAGGATACAGTTTTTGGGTGCGCCACTCTAATTTTCCCCCGTGTAGAACGTTGCCGTGTAGAGCGTTGCATTAGTTCCGCTTTTGGCGCTCGCGTGTAAAATAGTTATACATTCATAATTTTTTATTTGGTCAGCACGGGGGGGCCACAGGGGTGGCCAGGGACATTTCCAGGGAGGCACGGGCCTCCCCCGGCCTCCGTGTAAAACCGCCACTGCCTACAGCACTCTTAGATTATCTGCATTTCCAAAACATAGACAGGACAGCCCTCTGTCTTGTATATATCTGCACGGTTCCCTCACGTATATATATACATTCATCCCAAAGAGGAAATCAGCATATCCCTCATGATATGTGGATTACTTTGTTACCCACAGCTGTGATTTAAGTTGTCCTCTGTCTCCATGGTCTCCCCCACTGGGCCCAGTGGGTATGTTGGAGACCTGATGGGGGTAGAGAAGGGAACGAGGGTATAGGGGGGTTTGGGTAAGGGGTAACGTTTTTTCCTGACTGGACTGGAAAAATAGCCTGCGATGTGCACCGCAGTCCCCATCCTCCATCCTCCCGCCACACTGGAAACTCGTGGCTCCCATTAGGGTCTCTCAGCGATGCCATTTCACAGTAAATTTGATCTTATCAATGTTCCATTTGGGATAATGAGGGTCCATTGCAAACCCAATGCACCAGTGTCCCTTCTCTCTCTTTGTGTGTGCGCACGTGGCATTAGAAACAGAATCAAATCTCGTCCAGCTGCAGCGCGGTAACCATCTCTTAACAAGGCAGCCACTTGCCCAGACCAGACCACAGATGGGCCAAGGTTTGTTTCCAGCTCTGAAATTAGTGTAAAGTTAACGCTATGAAACATGTTAATTCTCTATTCCTCAATGTGCATTGGGAGAGCTTCACCCAGGGAATTGGGAGAGCTCCACCAGCCCCCAAACACACGCGCTTAACACACACACACACACACACACACACACACACACACACACACACACACACACACACACACACACACAGGCATGCACAAAGGCATACAGGCATATAGACACACACACACTCACACACACAAACCGACACACACACACACAGGCATACATATCTGGAAATACCCACACTTCAGAGCACAAAAAGTTACTGGGCTTGTTTACAAATGCAGACATACACATACAGTGGGGGAAAAAAGTATTTAGTCAGCCACCAATTGTGCAAGTTCTCCCACTTAAAAAGATGAGAGAGGCCTGTAATTTTCATCATAGGTACACGTCAACTATGACAGACAAAATGAGAAAAGAAAATTCAGAAAATCACATTGTAGGATTTTTAATGAATTTATTTGCAAATTATGGTGGAAAATAAGTATTTGGTCAATAACAAAAGTTTCTCAATACTTTGTTATATACCCTTTGTTGGCAATGACACAGGTCAAACGTTTTCTGTAAGTCTTCACAAGGTTTTCACACACTGTTGCTGATATTTTGGCCCATTCCTCCATGCAGATCTCCTCTAGAGCAGTGATGTTTTGGGGCTGTCGCTGGGCAACACAGACTTTCAACTCCCCTCCAAAGATTTTCTATGGGGTTGAGATCTGGAGACTGGCTAGGCCACTCCAGGACCTTGAAATGCTTCTACGAAGCCACTCCTTCGTTACCCGGGCGGTGTGTTTGGGATCATTATCATGCTGAAGACCCAGCCACGTTTCATCTTCAATGCCCTTGCTGATGGAAGGAGGTTTTCACTCAAAATCTCACGATACATGGCCCCATTCATTCTTTCCTTTACATGGATCAGTCGTCCTGGTCCCTTTGCAGAAAAACAGCCCCAAAGAATGATGTTTCCACCCCCATGCTTCACACTAGGTATGGTGTTCTTTGGATGCAACTCAGCATTCTTTGTCCTCCAAACACGACGAGTTGAGTTTTTACCAAAAAGTTCTATTTTGGTTTCATCTGACCATATGACATTCTCCCAATCCTCTTCTGGATCATCCAAATGCACTCTAGCAATCTTCAGACGGGCCTGGACATGTACTGGCTTAAGCAGGGGGACACGTCTGGCACTGCAGGATTTGAGTCCCTGGCGGCGTAGTGTGTTACTGATGGTAGGCTTTGTTACTTTGGTCCCAGCTCTCTGCAGGTCATTCACTAGGTCCCCCGTGTGGTTCTGGGATTTTTGCTCACCGTTCTTGTGATCATTTTGACCCCACGGTGTGAGATCTTGCGTGGAGCCCCAGATCGAGGGAGATTATCAGTGGTCTTGTATGTCTTCCATTTCTTAATAATTGCTCCCACAGTTGATTTCTTCAAACCAAGCTGCTTACCTATTGCAGATTCAGTCTTCCCAGCCTGGTGCAGGTCTACAATTTTGTTTCTGGTGTCCTTTGACAGCTCTTTGGTCTTGGCCATAGTGGAGTTTGGAGTGTGACTGTTTGAGGTTGTGGACAGGTGTCTTTTATACTGATAACAAGTTCAAACAGGTGCCATTAATACAGGTAATCGAGTGGAGGACAGAGGAGCCTCTTAAAGAAGAAGTTACAGGTCTGTGAGAGCCAGAAATCTTGCTTGTTTGTAGGTGACCAAATACTTATTTTCCACCATAATTTGCAAATAAATTCATAAAAAATCCTACAATGTGATTTTCTGGATTTTTTGTCTCAATTTGTCTGTCATAGTTGACGTGTAGCTATGATGAAAATTACAGGCCTCTCTCATCTTTTTAAGTGGGAGAACTTGCACAATTGGTGGCTGACTAAATACTTTTTTTCCCCACTGTATATTTATAGCCTCCATGCGCCACTTAAAAATCCATCCTCAAACTAATTTCCTCTTAACGTGGACACATCGAATGTCACAATTGTTCATATCCTGCTCTTTCTGGTCACCCAGGGGACTCATCCATCTCCCTAACCCCAGCAGAGAGGCCTATTCCCTGGTGGACAGGGAGATAGCCAGCACTATAAAAACAAAAACGAATAATAATGTTGATTCAATGTACAATTGTAAGGCAGCCAGCTGCAATAGGATTGTGAGTTTGCCCCCTCTTGACGGCGAAGAGAACATTTTTACGTTTTTAAGTACATTTCCTGCATTTCTACACATTTTGCCATGGGGTGTAGAGAAAATGTTGCTATTTTATAACACATTTCATGCAATTCTACTCATTTTGCCACGGGGCGGAGAGAAGAATTTGCCATTTTAAAGCGGCCATGATTACTACAAGTTTAGATAGCTGGCTAGACTAACTTACCAATCTATTTATTTTTTTGCTGATTGAGTGACTGTCAGTGACTGACATAACAAGAGGAAAACTGCTGATGCACAACCACATTTCGAAACTGCACCTATGGGCCCTGGTCAAAAGAAGCACACTACATACGCTGTAAGAAATCAATACGTACAATTCTAAGGCAGCCAGCTGCAATAGGATTGTGAGTTCGCTCAACAAAAATGTTATTGGGCAAACTCACAACAAAGGTTTGTGTGTGAATTACCAACCAGGCACGAAGGGCACGTGCCCAGGGGCCCTGACCTCAAGGAGCCCCACATTGATTTTGTTAGTCACTCACTCAGATATATATATATATATATATATAATTTTTTTTCTTTCACCTTTATTTAACCAGGTAAGCCAGTTGAGAACAGGTTCTCATTTACAACTGCGACCTGGCCAAGATAAAGCAAAGTAGTGCAATAAAAACAACACAGAGTTACATATGGGGTAAAAAAAAAAAAAACATAAAGTCAGAAATACAACAGAAATTATATATACAGTGTGTGCAAATGTAGCAAGTTATGGAGGTAAGGCAATAAATAGGCTATAGTGCAGAATAATTACAATAGTATTAACACTGGAATGCTAGATGTGCAAGAGATTATGTGCAAATAGAGATACTGGGGTGCAAAGAGCAAAATAAATAACAATATAGGGATGAGGTAGTTGGGTGGGCTAATTTCAGATGGGCTGTGTACAGGTGCAGTGATCGGTAAGGTGCTCTGACAACTGATGCTTAAAGTTATTGAGGGAGATAAGAGTCTCCAGCTTCAGAGATTTTTGCAATTCGTTCCAGTCATTGGCAGCAGAGAACTGGAAGGAATGGCGGCCAAAGGAGGTGTTGGCTTTGGGAATGACCAGAGAGATATACCTGCTGGAGCGCAGACTACGGGTGGGTGCTGCTATGGTGACCAATGAGCTAAGATAAGGCGGGGATTTGCCTAGCAGTGATTTATAGATGGCCTGGAGCCAGTGGGTTTGACGACCGAACATGTAGTGAGGACCAGCCAACAAGAGCGTACAGGTCACAGTGGTGGGTAGTGTATGGGGCTTTGGAGACAAAACGGATGGCACTGTGATAGACTACATCCAATTTGCTGAGTAGAGTGTTGGAGGCTATTTTGTAAATGACATCGCGAAGTCAAGGATCGGTAGGATAGTCAGTTTTACGAGGGCATGTTTGGCAGCATGAGTGAAGGAGGCTTTGTTGCGAAATAGGAAGCCGATTCTAGATTTTACTTTGGATTGGAGATTCTTTATGTGAGTCTGGAAGTTGAGTTTACAGTCTAACCAGACACCTAGATATTTGTAGTTGTCCACATACTTCTAGGTCAGACCCGTCGAGAGTGGTGATTCTAGTCGGGTGGGCGGGTGCTAGCAGCGTTCGATTGAAAAGCATGCATTTAGTTTTACTAGTGTTTAAGAGCAGTTGAAGGCTACTGAAGGATTGTTGTATGGCATTGAAGCTCGTTTGGAGGTTTGTTAACACAGTGTCCAATGAAGGGCCAGATGTATACAAAATGGTGTCGTCTGCGTAGAGGTGGATCTGAGAGTCACCAGCAGCAAGAGCGACATCATTGATATACACGGAGAAAAGTGTCGGCCCAAGAATTGAACCCTGTGGCACCCCCATACAGAGACTGCCATAGGTCCAGACAACAGGCCCTCCGATTTGACACACACTGAACTCTATCTGAGAAGTAGTTGGTGAACCAGGCGAGGCAGTCATTTGAGAAACCAAGGCTATTTAGTCTGCCAATAAGAATGCGGTGGTTGACAGAGTCGAAAGCCTTGGCCAGGTCGATGAAGACGGCTGCACAGTACTGTCTATTATCAATCGCGGTTATAATATCGTTTAGGACCTTGAGCGTGGCTGAAGTGCACCCGTGACCAGCTCGGAAACCGGATTGCATAGCGGAGAAGGTACGGTGGTATTCGAAATGGTCGATGATCTGTTTGTTAACTTGGCTTTCGAATACTTTCGAAAGGCAGGGCAGGATGGATATAGGTCTGTAGCAGTTTGGATCTAGAGTGTCACCCCCTTTGAAGAGGGGGATGACCGCGGCAGCTTTCCAATCTCTGGGGATCTCAGACGTTATGAAAGAGAGGTTGAACAGACTAGTAATAGGGGTTGCGACAATTTGGCGGCTAGTTTTAGAAAGAAAGGGTCCAGATTGTCTAGCCCAGCTGATTTGTAGGGGTCCAGATTTTGCAGCGCTTTCAAAACATCAGCTGTCTGAATTTGTGTGAAGGAGAAGCGGGGGGCATGGGCAAGTTGCAGCAGAGGGTGCAGAGTTGGTGGCCGGGGTTAGTGGTAGCCAGATGGAAAGCATGGCCAGCTGTAGCAAAATGCTTGTTGAAATTCTCGATTATTGTAGATTTATCGGTGGTGATAGTGTTTCCTAGCCTCAGTGCAGTGGGCAGCTGGGAGGAAGTGCTCTTATTCTCCATGGACTTTACAGTGTCCCAAAACTTTTTGGAGTTAGTGCTACAGGATGCAAATTTCTGTTTGAAAAAGTTAGCCTTTGCTTTCCTGACTGCTTGTGTATATTGGTTCCTAACTTCCCTGAAAAGTTGCATATCGCAGGGGGCTATTTGATGCTAATGCTGTACGCCACAGGATGTTTTTGTGCTGGTCAAGGGCAGTCAAGTCTGAGGAGAACCAGGGGCTATATCGGTTCTTAGTTCTGTATTTTTGAATGGGGCATGTTTATTTAAGATTGAGAGGAAATTACTTTTAAGGAACAACCAGGCATCCTCTACTGACGGAATGAGATCTATATCCATCCAGGATACCTGGGCCAGGTCAATGAGGAAGGCCTCCTCGCTAAAGTGTTTTAGGGAGCGTTTGACAGTGATGAGGGGGTGGTCGTTTGACCGCGGACCCGTTACGGACGCAGGCAATAAGGCAGTGATCGCTGAGATCCTGGTTGAAGACAGCTGAGGTGTATTTAGAGGGTATGTTAGTCAGGATGATATCTATGAGGGTACCCATGTTTACGGATTTAGGGTTGTACCTGGTAGGTTCGTTGATAATTTGCGTGAGGTTGAGGGCATCTAGCTTGGATTGTAGGATGGCTGGGGTATTAAGCATATCCCAATTTAGGTCACCAAGCAGTACAAACTCTGAGGATAAATGGGGGGCAATCAATTCACATATGGTGTCCAGGGCACAGCTGGGGGGCTGAGGGGGGTCTGTAGAAGCGGCAACAGTGAGAGACTTATTTCTGGAAAGGTGGATTTTTAGAAGTAGAAGCTCAAACTGTTTGGGCACAGACCTGGATAGTATGATGGAGCTCTGTAGGCTATCTCTACAGTAGATTGCAACTCCACCCCCTTTGGCAGTTCTATCTAGACGGAAAATGTTATAGTTGGGGATGGAAATTTCAGAATTTTTGGTGGCCTTCCTGAGCCAGGATTCAGACACTGCTAGAACATCAGGGTTGGCAGAGTGTGCTAACGCAGTGAATAACTCAAACTTAGGAAGTAGACTTCTGATATTTATGTGCAAGAAACCAAGACTTTTGCGATTACAGAAGTCATCAAATGATAGCGCCTGGGGGAGTAGGAGTGATACTGAGGGCTGCAGGGCCTGGGTTAGCCTCTACATCACCAGAGGAACAGAGGAGGACTAGAATAAGGATACGGCTAAAGGCTTTAAGAACTGGTCTTCTAGTGCGTTGGGTACATAGAATAAAGGGGGCAGATTTCCGGGTGTTATAGAAAAGATTCAGGGCATTATGTACAGACAAGGATATGGAAGGATATGAGTAAAGTGGAGGTAAACCTAAGCGTTGGGTAACAATGAAAGAGAAAGTATCTCTAGAGGCATCAATTGAGTCGGTCTCTGAGTGTATGGGGGAGGGACAAAGGAGCTATCTAAGGCAGGTTTAGCTAGGCTGGGGGTCTACAGTGATATAGTACAATTAGAAATAACCGAAACAACAATAAACTAACCATGTTTGGGCTGAGGCTAAACATAAACAGGATGTAGTACCGTAAAAAGGAACAGTCCAGCAGATATCAGCTGTATAGCTGAGTTATCATAAGGTCCGGTGGTGAAGCACTTGTGAGTAAGAGGCCACGGATAGCGTGTGCTAAAGCGGGCCAGGGCTAGCAGATGGATGGAATCTTCGTGGTTAACGTCGTAACCACATCAGACGATTTCGTCGGCAGACCAGTCGTGTAGGATCGGCCGGGGCTTCGTGTCAACACTAGGTGGTCCCGTCCGGTTGACAGAGAGGTAGATAGCCGGGAGATGGGCCTAGCTCAGGATGATTAGCGAGACCACAGCGTCCGTTTTGTTGTAGCCAGCTGGTAGCGATGAATCCGGAGTTAAAGGTCCAGTGATTCAGTGATTCCCAGGAAAAACTGATATGATCTGGGTCGATAACGCGCTGTGCAGACTGGCGAATATCCGGTGATCAATGTCCAATGATTAAAATTAATCCCGCGGAAAAAAATCCAATGTTTTGGGTGAAACACCGCTAGCTGTGGCTAATAGCAAGTAGCTAGTTCAGTAGCTAGTTCAGTTTAGTGAGTAAGAGGCCACGGATAGCGTGTGCTAGCGGGCCAGGGCTAGCCGATGGATGGAATCTTCGTGGTTAACGTCGTAACCACATCAGACGATTTCGTCGGCAGACCAGTAATGTAGGATCGGCGGGGCTTCGTGTCAACACTAGGTGGTCCCGTCCGGTTGACAGAGAGGTAGATAGCCGGGAGATGGGCCTAGCTCAGGATGATTAGCCAGACCACAGCGTCCGTTTTGTTGTAGCCAGCTGGTAGCGATGAATCCGGAGTTAAAGGTCCAGTGATTCAGTGATTCCGGCGGAAAAACTGATATGATCTGGGTCGATAACGCGCTGTGCAGACTGGCCGAATATCCGGTGATCAATGTCCAATGATTAAAATTAATCCCGTGGAAAAAAATCCAATGTTTTGGGTGAAACACCGCTAGCTGTGGCTAATAGCAAGTAGCTAGTTAGCTGGCTAGCTAGTTTCAACTGGAGATTCCACATTGAGTGAGGCGGGTTGCAGGAAAGTATATTTTGTAGAAGGATGAAAAGTCTGATAGGGAAATATGTACGAAAAATACAAAAAAACAGGGTATTTACAGGCTATTTACAGACACACGACAGAAACAGGACTGCACTACTTCGCCATCTTGGAATTTATGGCATTGTACTAACATGCCATAAATCATGGCAAAATGTGTCGAATTTCAGGAAATTTGCTTTAAAATGGCAAATT